>NC_063436.1:8472544-8772544 GCF_020379485.1 Brassica napus | reverse complement strand
CTTCATCAAACTCACACACATCTCTCCTCAAACCTCTAATTCTCATTATCAATATATATGCCAGGAACCTCCAAAGAAAATGGTGGCCGCCACCCTTTGTACAAGGGAGTGAGACAACGAAAGAACTCAGACAAATGGGTGTCCGAGATACGTGAGCCGAGAACACCTAACCGTATCTGGTTAGGAACATTCTCGACCCCGGAGATGGCGGCAATAGCCTATGATGTGGCTGCTCTAGCACTCAAAGGAACTCAAACTGAACTCAACTTTCCAAACTCAGCTTCATCTTTCCCTGTCCCAGCCACCATGTCTCCACGAGACATCCAAGCCGCAGCCGCTTCAGCCGCCGCTGCTTTTGGTGCTGCTAGGGATGCCATTGTCATGACCAATAACAACAGCGCAACAAGCAGTGTGGAACGGAGTAACGTGATGATGATGAATGGTAGTTATGAGGATACATATGGATTCATGGACGAGGATTTCATATTTGACATGCCTAATATGCTCATGAACATGGCTGAAGGAATGCTTCTCAGCCCGCCTCGTCAACCTACCTTTGATGCTGCTTCCGACGGTTATGGTTACACAGGGGCAGACGATTACTTGTGGAGTTTTCCTTGATAACTAAACTAATCAACCATATTATATATATATATATATAAGTATGTGAGTGTGTACTGTTTATATATATTATCTATATGTATGTACGAAATAAGGAAACAGTGTCTAGTGATGCATTGCATTGCATGCACGGTTAGGCCCCGTTAAGACGGTCAGATAAGGTCGTACTGTATTAAAGTTTTTGCCTTAAGATTATTGTCTTACAATCTAGTCATGATGTAAATTAATTCCAAATGTTATCGCAGTCAATGCCTTGAGCGATACTACTTTGTTTAGTTTACAGATGGATAATTTTTTCATAAGGCTTGGCATCAAACAGTTGTTGATATAACTGATGTTTGTAATATATACTTCCTATAATCCAAAGCTAATTTCACAGAAGTATGAAAACAATTTGCACCGTAACCCATTTCGAGTGTGCTTGTGAAAGTGAATGTAAAAAAAAAAATCACGTAATGGTCACCAATGCTATGGAATGATTCTAGTTGCAACATATATTAATGGACCACCACATCATATCTCTTCATGGTAATTCAAATTTCGATATAGTTTGAATTTTGGCCTAGAAAATTTTGATGAAAATATAATTTTTTGAACCGTATTATTATTTATTTTTGTTACCTAAGTAACTTGGAGAATGAACTTGAGCATTGCATATATATATTATATATATAGCCCTAGCAAACAGATAAAGAAAATATTTGCAAATAACTCGAGGTCGACGATACATAGATAGTTAGAAGAATGAAAAGATGCTAAATGGGTTTGGTGAGGATAGCACACAAGTTGATTGTGGATAGGAGTCATAATCGAATCATAACCTTGCTGATTTTTTATATGTAGTTTTCTTTCTACATTAATTAATGCTTTTATTAAAAGTCTTTTCGAGACATAGATGTGTTAAGTCTAACCTTATATTGACCAGTTAAAATGATCCATTCCACATTTTTATATTTTTTTATTAAATAAAGACTTAGAAACCTTCAATGAAAATATCTAACATGGGTATTTTATAATAAAAAAATTGAAAATAATCAAACCTAAAGAAAAAAAGAAAAGAAGGAAGTTCCAAATTAACAGTTTTGAAGAACTTCGTTGGAAACTCAGGGTACACTTGTCATTTTGTGATTGAAGTAATTATATTTTTTAGATTAAAATTTAGTTAAACAATTAATTTATATTTAAAAATTTAGTTAAAAAATTAATTTATATTAAAATATTAATTTATTTATTTTTGCTTAAGAACTTTTTAAAGTTTTTAACCATTGTGGCTGCTCTTACGTACGTAACATTTTGGTATTTGACCTAATATAAATCTGGAAGACTCCGAAGTAGTAAATTTAATAAAATCGGAAAGCAAACGGAAATACTTTAGTTATTCTACCAAAAGAGTTGATAACATTTTATTAGTTAAGTACTACTTTTTTTTCTTTTTTTTTGCATACTGCTGCTAGAATCGAATTCCTAAAGTTTTGAATTTGTTTTCGTGCACTGGAGAAGCTTGTCAACTACACAAAACAAAAAAATTGCTAAAACAAAAATAACTTCTTTAACTTAACACTTGACAAAATTATAACACTTTTATATGTATGGAAGAAATTGATGCATACACATTACACATGCACATGTACGAAAGGTCTAAATATATTTCAACTATATGGGCCTTTTGAAATTTAATAGCAATCCAAGTAGCCCACAAGAAAAATGATGAGCAATGGATATTTAAGTCTTGTTGGTTGGAGATGAATGAATGAATTCAAAGGTTGGTACTTCTTTTACTTCTTCTGTTCATTAGCTTCTCCTCCCACCAAGATGTTAACCGTACGTACTTTGAACCTCTGAAGCTTTACGATGGCCTCCTCGACTAGACTGCCCTCTCGAGAGCGCGTCATGTGATTATTAACGCGCATGTCAACCTTAGAACGCTCGTGATCTTGAATCATCCCTTGAATCTCTTCACGACAACTTGTCTGGTCTGTAGGATTAGAGAACGGTGTTTTGTTGCTTATTAATACGCTCGTGAAAATAGAAAATGTGACAAATAACAATTTTGAAAGCAGTAGAAGGGAAATGTCAAAATTAATCGGTGTTTTATTCAGGAATTGATATGTGTATACCGTTTGTAAGGCTCAAGGCATGATTTAAATAAGGAAGAATACGGATAAATCGACCGAGTCTTCTTCCACAGACTTAGCAAAAAACAAAGGAAATATCAAACATAGATACTAATTCGAGACGTTGAACTTTGTAAATAAGAAAATGTTTTGACTACCAAATAAAAAATAAAATTAAGTTTTCCCAAGAAAACATTCATTGAAAGATTTGTACAAGAGAATATACATATGGTTGACCAAGAATATTAACATTGTGACACTTTTTGGAAGCGTTCTAAGCAACAAGAAATGAAGAAAATCTAGGACACTAGCGTTATGGATGTTAATATAGGTTAACCAAGTCAAAGATATCTAGAAATCTAGTAACTTTCCTTTCTCTAATAAAATTCATTATTCGTTCATGAAGGAGGAGACAAGTTCGTGGGAAAATTCATCAATCAAGAAGATGAAGATAGAGAGCTCGATTTCCGACACAGCCTCCTCCACTTCTCCACCGTGTCTTGTCCATTCTCCGGCCTCCCCTCTTATATCTTTCTGCACCACCGCCTCCGCGGCTTCCTCCGCACCCATTCCTAGCCTCCATGCATTCATCATCCTCCACTTCTTCGTCCTCTCCTCTTCCACCCATCCGCTCTCTCGTGCCATGGCTTCATCCATGTCCTCATATTCTTCAGCCAAATCATAAACCCTCATGTTATCGTCTTCCACGCTCTCCTCATTCTCTTCTTCTTGTTCTTCTGACATCTTCCCTTCGAGGTCTACTGGGTCCATCCCTGCCAACTTCTCGAATCTACAAAGCTTCTTGAGTAGCCGCCGCCTTTTCGTCCCTATTTAGTCAAAACATAAAACGATTTCAAAACCCTTAAAAAGACTCGGGGACCAATTTTAATTTATGTTTCCATTTCCTTTGGCCCATGTGATGTGACGAAAGATTGGTTACTCACGTTGTACAACTTCAAAGCTGCACGAGAGGAGATTGAGATGGTCAGGCACCTCTCGTTGGTGGTGGTCCTCTTCTTTCTCAAGAGGGTCAAGTACAGAAACAGGGCTACATTGTTCCTTGTCTTCCTCTTCTTTATCTTCTTCGTCTTGTCCTCTCACTTTCTCTAAGCTCTCTGTCTCATCGCTATCTTCATCCTGTTACAACTCATTTAAAAACACTTTCTGTTTCACCATTTTTTGTCTCTTACTATATCTGGATTTGGATCAACTAAATTTAGCTATTCAAGTTTATATCCATAAAGGTTGTATTTATCTAGATTCATTACTACTCAATTACTTATTTTAACTTCTTACCATGCATTTTCTTTATACTACTACAACCACAAATATTGAAATAGGGCAACTTTTTAAAATTTTGTGCGACATATATTTCCCTAAAAGGATTGCAACTTTTTACAAAACCTTGATACTGACATTTTCTAAGACTAGCTAACACAAGTTTTGGTTCACATTTAAGACTTAAACCTACTGAATTAAATGGTAGAAAATGTGTTTTGGGTAACTTGCCAGAGAACTAATTGGTTAGAAAACTTTATAGTTGAACTAAGTGAGATGCAACAATCATCATAGTGGGGAAATACAAAATGACATAAACACCCCCACCACATCAAGACTCTGCGACAGGTGAACAATCAAGGACATGGGCATATCAAACAGGCAATTTTCATTATAAAGTGAATGGTAATTTATGACTCATATATGTTAACATATTTACCGTACTCCTGAAGAATTTACATGAATCAGTCATATCAAACAGGCAATTTTCAGCCAGCCATGTGTGTCTCTGCTCTAGTCAGATGTTTTTTCAGTTTTTCTATAGAATGTCTTTAACTTTTTTTTTTCTATCACTGAATGGTAATTTATGACTCATGTATATTAACTACCAGTGGATTTATTTAGGACATAAATGAAACACCTGAAAATTCAAATATAAAGTTGTTAAATATTTCAAACTAAGAAAATATGGCATTTTTTGGAATTTACCACTACATTTACAAATTTGAAATGTTATGGTTTATAATTTTGGATTTTGGATTTTAGATTGTAATTTGGAGTTTATGGTTTAAATTTATGATTATCTTGATAATTGATAATAATTAAGACTATTTTCGTAATTATTTGGAATTTACTATTACACTTATAAATTTGAAATGTTATGGTTTAGGGTTAATAATATTTTAGAGTATAATTTGGATTTTATGGCGTAAGAATTAGGATTATTTGGCAATCTGATATAAAATTAATACTATTTGTTTAACAGTCCTATAAAATTTTCGAACTTTTCCTGTATAACGATGATTAGTTGATAGATTGAGAGAAAACCTCTGTACTACGTCGTGCCGGAGAAGTAGCCGTCGACGTGAACTGTGGAGTCTGTTGACTGGAAGTAGAAGGAGTTGCATGGAGAACGAAATGAAAAGGGCTCTCACAAAAGCACTTATCAGCGTTATCCGAACGCGGTTTTGCTTTACGGTTTGTCAACCGCTTCAAAACGGACCCGAACAACCCAAACGCGTTTCCTCTGTTGTTAGTCTTGTTAGCCTTCTCTGACTGCTGCTTCTGTATCCTCGTCGCCGCTTCTAGTAGAATTGCGGCGGTTCTCGCAGGAATACGAAGGAAAACTTGACCGTCACTAGATTCCTTCTTCGACGGCGACCGGAGTTCAAAGAGAGGAGATTTATTAGTATGATGAGTTGCCAAGAAACAAGAGCTCTCGCCGCATGTGAAGAAACCAGGAGGTAGAACGGCTGCGTTTTGGGGCTTTAGTTTCTTGACACGCAAATCGGAGTAACCCATCTGTGATCGAAGGTCGGCTATGTAATGGTTGAGATGAAAAGGTTCTTGGTCATCTTCAAGAAGCTCACGTAAGTGTTTCTTCTTCTCAGCAGCCATGGAGATAAAATTTAATTTAAACTTTTATTTGTTCTCTCTCTATCTCTACCTATGTGGAATTCAGAATCACGTAATAAAAGGTTATCTTTCTATCAGTGAATGGTGAGGAACAGTTATAGACAAAGGGTATGACATTGGATAAAGAGTCAATGCTTGGATTTGGTTATTTTCTAGCATCTTGAAAAATAAAATAAAGTTTTCTTCTTAATATTTTATCAAAACATCCCAAACCAAACATTGGTTTTATGGTTACAAAAATAATCTGGAAAGAGGAAACTAGATTTAAGCTGGACTAAAAAATTCACATCTAATGTTGTACATTCATAATCGTACGTCGATCCAAATCTTACAGGGAGAATTAAAGTGTATAGTGGAAATATTATTCATCAATATCACATGTGTTATACATAGTTGATAATCATATCTAAATGATCAGAGATTATATGATGATGTATTTGAGATTTGACCAGTGTTAAAAAAAAACTCGATTTAAACCGGTTTTTGGAGAAATCCTAGACCAAAACAAAACGGTTTTGGTTTCTCTTCATATTGAGTTATAATTGACATGTCTTTGTGTAACGGAAGTTGTGTTGTAAAGAAAGTGTAGTTGGCATATTATTTCAGAGTGGGCCTTAAAAAGACTCCTGAAAATTAGAGTTTACGTGTAAGTTTTAAAGAGTATAGTTGTGGACTAATTACATAAACAACCTGGACTGTATTGTGCTCATGCACTCTTTTAATGCAAGAACAAATCAATTTTTCATCATGAAGGAATCAAACTGGGGTCATGATTCATGTAGGTTCGGTCCACCTGTTGTGGGAAGAGGAAAACTGGGATGCTGGGTTTGCTCTTATTTTTGACATGTGTAAGTTGTAGTATCGGTATGGTATGCGAGTCATAGATTCAAAGATTTTTAAAAAGAAGGTTAGGATTGGAAGAAAATCAAAATATTGCGTAACACCACTTAAAATTGTATAGTAACATCCTGAGATTTTACATGTCGATAAGAAAAAGTAATATATAATGACGTTAACTACATTTGAAAGCAGTAAGATATGGTTTTAGTGATAACAATCTGATTGGCACTTAACGGAATTCATAATCTGAATATTAATGATAGGTAACTATAAACAAAAGCACCCAATGTTCTACATTTAACGTTACCGAGCATGGAACGAAATCGATCGTTGATTAATTATTTCTAGAAATATCAAACAACAGTGGTAGGAATGTGAACTTATGAACCACTCGTTAGTGGTCTATTTGTTTCTACTAAATAAGAAGCCACTTTGTTAGTTTAGGCCAGAAATCAATTTTCTTCAAATGCAAAATTATTAATTTCACGTGTGGTTAGACGCTGTAGATCTCTAGTTTCTATATAAATCTTGTTTATCGTCGGTGGGCCGACCCGCAAGAGCAAGACTAGTCGGGTTTTAGTCTGAACATCTTTCTTATTTAGCTTTTTAAAAACTTATGCTAACGATGTTGAAATCAAGAAAAAGATCATACCTATAACCTATAGTATAAGTCAAGACAAATCAGTTATAAGTCGAGACAAATCGACAAATCAGTTCTATCACGACTATAAATTATAAATAGTTCGGATATTGATAGACAAAGAAGATTCTATCGTCCTCACATAATTTTCGAATTTGTTAATTTATTAATTAAGGCAGCTGTTCGCAAAGTACCAATCCAACGATTTATTTGTCCTACGTACACACGTTTACATAATCCTCTGAATAATTTACTCATTAATTATATACACACGAATACACGATGTAATATGATCCTTTTGGTTGAGGTCAAGTGATAGTGGATATGGGAGAAAATGTTAAAACACTTTTTCGGAGATTCGAACTTCCATTCAAATAAAATTACAGACACGTGAGAAGTCTAGTTTTAAAAATTTATGTAATTTATATGCTAGTCCTAGGTGATCTAGTTATTCAATGACATCAATTGAAAAGCATTTTAAACTCGAATTATACAGTTTAGTAGTGTTTAATTTTTTTTTGTAACAGTAGATATATTTTTACGAATTAACAGGATCAACCGTTAGAATAAAATAAATGTAATAGGAGTATACACCAAATTATCTTCTTATTTTGTAACTAACCAAATTATCTTCTCCTTGAAAATTGAAATTATACGAATACTCCTATAACAACTGCATTGGGCATGACAAATAAAGGTCCGCACCATAAATGAGATAGAAAAGTTGTAGGCTTTACAGCTGGGTACTCCCTTTAATTAAATTATCAGCATCTGTGGACTTTAGGTTTATATATATTTTTTTAACTATGGTCCGACCTGAAATTCATGTGGCACTACAGTTTATTTATTGTTCAATTTTGTTGGGACCAATTATTTATTGTTCATTTTTGGGATGCATTTTGAAAATTGATTTAAAGAGAACTTTTTGATTTTTTTTTTGTTATTCGTCCGAACCCAAAGACCCGACTAATCCCAGAGACCAGAAAACGAATCATATAAAATCTTCATATTCTCACATGTATTAGACCTTATTAAGTGATAGATTTTGAGTTTCGTGTGTTTAGCAATTTTCCAAATCCGTCGTACCATCTGATCATACGTCCATGTGGACAGCAAATTGTTGAATCATATATGCAAATATAAAAATATTTTTAATCATAATATATTTCTCACTCTAAAATAAAGTTTAGATAAAATGATCTAATAGTATTTTATTTTTCATTCTATAATAAAATAAAAAATAGATTTACTAATATATAAAGTAACTTGTTTTTTTTGTCATCACTCTATTTTTTTACTATAAAATAGAGTATTATTAGAACAATAATCCACTCTATTATAAAGTTACTCTAATTTAGAAAAAAAATAGTAAGTGATATTACTGTTCACCAATTGAAATTTTTGTGTATTTAATGATACATATGATAGTTTTTTTTGTTATTATTATTGTCCCCCTATGAACTAAAGCGAAGTCCACTAATTATCAATACTTAAATAGAAAAACAGCTATTTGCAATTTGGCAATTTCCAATATATAAAAGATATGGAGGGCATTTTGTAGAGAGCAATTTAGTACTAACCTTGTCCAACTAGAAATCTATATTATTATTTGAGAAATAATTTTATTAATTTGTCATGTTTTCCATATGTTTTCTATAATTTGAAGTTTAGTAAATGGTTTTCATTAATAATTTTAATAATATTTATATATTTTGATAACTACAATATATCATCTCCACAAATATTTGATATAGCTTTATTTATTATTATATAATAGAAGTTTTCCAAGATCTTAAGATGAGTTAATGATTTAAATAAATAATTTAAATAATATATTTATGTTTCATGATAAACAGTTTAAGAAAAATATGATGATTGTCATCTACAAAAATATTTGATACTGTCTTATTTGTTCTTATACAAAAACAAAATGTCTTCTCTTGTAGGTATGAAAGGCTTATATATATATATATCAAATATAAAAGGTTATATATTTTTTGGGCTTTGTTAATATTAGTTCATCGATGGCATATATAGTTTATTATTTTAAATTTATTAGTGTTTAGTCAAAAATATTAAGTTTTCTAACACTTGTATACTTTGCTAATATGTGTCACTACAAAGGCTCATGTTTTTGTTTTACCGATACCGAAACAATACTTGATTACATGTCGTATAAAAACACATACGAAAATAAACTTGCAAATAAAAAAAGATAAATATTCTGAAACATTGTAGATTTTGTAAAAAAATTCAAATAATGATAGGTTTATTTACTTTTATAATCCAAAAAATTAATCAATAAAACTAAATTAGGATTTTAATTGTAATTGATCTATAAATTCAAATAATTTGAAGAAACCTCAAGATATAGATTATTTGGTTTTTGTTTTGTTACAAATTCACTAAAAATAAAAATGTTTAATTAAATATATTACTTGGCATAGGGTGTCTACTCTGATAGACCTTACTGATAATAATAATTGATTTTTGTTATTGTAAAGTTATGTTTTATATTATTTTAAAATATTAATAATTCTAAAATTATTGGTCGTGAAAAAAACCCCAAAAACTATTGAAATGGAGTAAAACAATCAAAAATAGAAAATCATCATCACTCTTTAGTCTTGAAAGAAGCTTCGATGAAGTCAACATAAACTTATTCAAACAAAAATTATCTTTAAAAGGAAATTTTTTACATTGTACAAAAAAATACATAACAAACAATTGAAATTTAGTTAACAAAAAACAAATAAAACATTCAGCGAGTAAGATGATTAACTTAATATTTGTATCTAATTTAATAAAAAAATTAACATTAAAATTAAATTTGTTAGATATATATTAATCCAGATAAAGTGTAGATTCTCACCTAATATATGAAAATGAACATGAAATAGAGCTGCACCAGTCAGTTATAGTACTGTATAGCGAGTAAGATGATTAATTTAATATTTTTATCTAATTTAATAAATTAAAGTTACATACAAAAACTAACATTAAAATTAAATTTGTTAGATATATATTTCGGTAAAGTGTAGATTTTCACTTAGTATATGAAAATGAACATGAAATAAAGTTGTATCAGTTATAGTACTGTATATTATTTTGGTTAATTATTTGTTAATAAACGAAAATCTACGGTCCTTTTATCATCTGAGCATGCAGCAGACAAAAGATTTTGCTGAACGCGTGGGACGTAAGGTTTTGTCTTTTAACTAATTTTACTGTTGTGACAAAATTGTGTATCGACCAATAAACTAATAAATTTCCCGAGTCGTACCATGACATGTCTATTATGAATTATGAATATATCGACGGAATTGATTTATGTACGTACTTATTTAAATATTGCAAGAGAAATGTATATTATAATGAAATTTGAAAACGTATATACACAGTTGGCTGCAAGGCTACGTATACACTAACAGTACAATATTTTATACATACTTATAAAGCAGAATTTGCAAACAAAACCTAATGTATCTCAACATTTCCTGTAAGAAAAAGAGAGTATCTTAACATCTAATATTATTATTTTTAATATAATTTAGTTATTTTATTTTAAACTGAAAATAAACCATTCAAATAATCCACTTGACACTTGAGTATCTATTAGATGTCCGAAAGTTTCTAAGCTAAAGATGGGTTCTAAACTTTTATATTATTTTACATTTTTTTCTTGTTTTATGTTTAGAATCTTATGTACCCGTGACAGATAACTTCCTAGAAAATTCTTTAAGCAAATTAGCTCAATATACTCAAAAGAGTGAGATACCATTGAATTGGGAGAAAATGATAGTGATGGGGGAAAAAAATTTGAAGAGAAATAGGGTATAGATTGCAAATAGGGGGGAAGTTGTGTGTAGAAAGTACAAATACTTTGCTAATTATCTTTGTTATTACTCCCCTCTTCAAATTATACGATGATGTAGAAGGTTTATGTTGTTTCAAAATATAAGATATTTTGAGGTTTTAAAGTTAATTTTAATTTTATTGAAAACTGTTTAACCAATTAAATTTTACTGTAATTAAATTTTTTGTCTTTTTTTATAATTAGTTGAATGATTTTAAAATTATATCTTTATTTTTTTTTTTAAGAAAGTAAGTTTTTTAACTTTTATGCACTAAACCAAAACATCATATATCATGAACGAATGGAATATTAAATAATATTCATTCTATTATAACGTTGTAAATAGATTTTAGAATGGAACCGCATGAAAAGGTTACAGGGACCCTATAAGATTACGGGACCCAATATATGTTAATGTCTTTGGATACGAAACAAATTATTTTTCGCATCTTCGACATATCATTTATGAAACCGGGGTCACGATTAATCACTTTTTGAATGGTACCTAGTTTGAGAAATTTTCACAGAAAATTAATTAACATAGATTAGGTTTGAACCACACGATAGTTAATTAGAGTCATCACTGTGTTTTGGGAGATTCAAAACATAATCTATTTATTTGTTTTACGTTTTATTATGGTGCCTAGCTAATTTATTAGATCCCATGTGTGACCCGACGTTGGGGAAAGAATGCTGATTTGTCGTAGGTGTGTCGGTGTTCCTCATTTTAAATAATTGTCTCCGTCTCATTGTTCTGTAGTTGAAAGAAAAACGAGAGAGACTGCACCAAAAAAAGAGCGAGAGAGACTTTTTCTAAGAACTATAATATTTCATTTATTTTAGTAAAATCTGCGTTTCTGGAATGCACATAGGTCTGACGATTAGGGCCAGTAATAAAAAAGTTTTACTGTATGTGCTTTTCTTCTTTCTTAATTACCAACTTCGTGTTTTAAGTTTGATTTAGCATCCAAATCATATCCCGCGATGGGAACATATATCACCTTTACATAAGGTTTAGATCTCTTCGATATGTTCAACGGTTCTATTAACTGGGTTGGCGACTCAGAAAGGTTTCATTTGGAAATTAAACTGGCGGGCAAGGTAAGTGGAGGTAGTGGAGACTTTTGAGAGAGGCAAGATCCGGTGTTAATAAGTCTAAAAATGAAACATCGATTTTGAAAAACTTTCTAACGTTTTATCAATAAATAGTTTTGGTTATGGGTCAATTTGTGAGATGACCAAGTTTGGAAAAGAAATTAAGTGCAGAACACTGATTTTGACATAATGTAGTATCTATCAATTGTGCTTTATTTCTACCGGTTTTACCCTTGATTCATACAAGTTGCCGGTGACTTCAAGATGTGGAGATGACGTTGACAAAATTTAAGTGTGGCCAATAATTAATGCAAACTGTCACCAACAAAAGGAAAATAACACAGCCACATCACATACACATAACCACAAACATTTCATTAATTTTACTTCATATCACCACAAACATTTCATTAACTCCAACTTTTAAATACTAAAGCCTAAATGGACCACTAAACCCAAACTCAAATGTAAACTATATTATATATTTATAATTTTAAATAAAATTAAAATCTGAAAATATATATATATAATCTTTTGTGATACTAAACTATAGTATATAAAGATGGAAAATATCATACTAAACTCTAAACCCAACCCCTAATTACTAAACTCTAAATCATGGCCACTAAATTCTAAACCAAAGTCTAAGCTATAATATATATTTAAAAGAAAATCAAAATCTGAAATATATAATATTTTATAATATTTTCAAGTACTATACATACATAGTATAGAACATTATATAAAATAGTATGCAAATGTTTGTTCTATTTATGTTAGTTGGGAATCATATGTAAAATAGTAGAAGAAGAAATAAAAGTACTTGTTGATGAAAAAGACGTTCTTAAACTAGACATGACCCTAATATTGTCAAACTTTTGAATGAAACTAATTTTATATTACGAGCAATCATACAAAATGGCATGGAAGAGAAATATCAAATTTGAAGACATGACATATAAACCCTAAACCCTAAACTCTAGTTTGAAAATAAAATTACTAAACCCTAAACCCTAATCACTAAACCATAAACACAAATATAAACCCTAAACCCTAATCACTAAACCCTTAACCCAGATATAGACCCTAAACACTAATCACTAAACCCTAAATCCTAATCACTAAACCCTAAACCCAAATATAAATCCTAAACCCTAATCGCTAAACCCTAAACCCAAATATAAACCCTAAACCCTAATCACTAAACCCTAAACCCAAATATAAACCCTAAACCCAAATCACTAAACCTTAAACCCAAATATAAACCCTAAACCCAAATATAAACCCTAAACCATAACCACTAAACTCTAAACCCAAATATAAACCCTAAAAATTAAACTCTGCTCACCCACTTAAATTCTAAAACCCTAGACAAACCCCTAGTTACTAAATCTAAACCCAAATAACTAAAGTATAAATCCAAACAATCTATATAATATGTTGTCAATTTTCTCAATGTAGACGACATAGTATGGAACCGGTATAAATAGTATAGATGTACTGGTCCACTCCATTTACATTTTCCAAATGACCAAGTTTAAGAACGAAATTACTAAACCCTAAACACTAATTACTAATTCTAAACCCAAATATAAACCCAAAACCCTAAACTGTAAACCCAAATCTCAAAATCTAATGCAAACCTCAACTTCACCACCATTCCTCTAAATAATAGAATTTAGATTTCTAAACTAGAATTGGTAATAATGAAGATTCCAAATAATCAAATTTGTGCAACATTTAAAAAATGAATTTTATATTACAATCAATCACAGAAAATGACAATGAAAATAACTATCGAATTTGAAAACATGGCATATTATTACATTTTTAGGAATAGTATAGCATTTCGTCTCAAATAGTATGGTATCTTTGCACAAATATCTACCTAAAGAATATATACTATACTATTCATTTCACAGAATATAGTATAGACGAAAAGTTCATCTTCTTCAATTCTTCATTCTTAGACATGCTGATACGCATTCATTTGGCTCACTCTCATTATTCTTTACAACCATATAGAGATCGTCTTCATCTACTCCTTTTTCTGACACAGCAACACTTTACAGATCCGCTGTCGTTACTCTTTATCAGTGGATATCTATCATGGATCTAACTTTGATGCGATAATCCCATCTCATTTGCAAGATTTAAAAACAAAAACAATATGAAAACAAAAGCATGATTCTAAGAATCAGTGAGTTAAGAGATGGAGGAAAAAATTAAAGAGTTGGTGTGTGTTCTCACCGTCTACGCCTTCATCGTTGCCTCTTTTTTACCACAGTTGATTGATCTTCTCTTGAGAAAAAATCAATTCAAGAAAAAATCTGGGAAGAAGAATTTTATCTACTCTAAAGTTACCAAAACAAAGCACATGTGAGAGAGAATGTGTGATTTTCAAGGGCCACACGTTACTTTTGAGTATTATTATTATTATTAACTTTTCTTTATTTTTTCTTGCAGGTTTCAACCGGTTGTATCTGAGGGTAATATGGCAATATTATGTATAAGAAGGAAAGTGTATAGGTGATCAAGGTTTTTTAGTTAGCCATTAAATTATAATTTGTTTGATGGTTATACAACCCAATTTCCCTTTCGTTATTCCTATCTTTTTTTTTGAACACACACACACAAAAGTTTAATTAGAGTCGTTGTGTAACTAAGTGTTTTAAAACGTCTACGTTTGACGTATGGAATCAAACACTGCTTGTTTATTGGTTACAAACACATGCACAGTGGTTACAAATACATGCCCAGTGGTTACAAATAATGCCCAACCTATATCTATAGACAGACCAATGACTCCATCTGATGACAGTTGACTGAAAATTTCAAATCATGAAAAAAATATATTCAAATCATGACATCTCTAAAGCTTCATGCACATAAGTATATACAAAAATGACATTGAGTTTTTTTCAACCTTCTACGGTTCTACCATCTCATGATAACTTTATATTTTGTTCTTAAAATAATAGTTGAAATATGGTCGAAGTGCCAGAAAAAAAATCGATAACTTTTCTTTTGTATCGAAAGATAGACTTGCCATCAACGTAGCAGCCAAATTGTCAATAAATTAGAGGCAGCCAAAGCATAAGGCCATGACTCATGAGAATCGTTTAGAATCCTAAGGGATAAAAGGCGCCTTTCAACACGTACGTGGCCTATCGAAACAAAAGCAAAACCATACTTCAATTTGTTCAATAACGTGTCAACACAAAATGATTTTTTTTTTTAAAATTAAGCCGTTTCATATTTTGAATTATACCAAAGATCGCCTGAATATGGAAATAAATACCTAATTTTTGTGATAGAAAAAACAAATAAGATTTTAGACTTTACCTAATTGACAAAAAAAATTTAAATTGATCATGCGGTGTGTATATGCGATTTATAACAAAACTATGTTACATAAATAGTTCAGACTTATAAATCTAAGAGGTAGTCTGACAAATACAGTGTTTCGAAAAAAAAAAAATTTGACAAATACCAAAGAGTTTAAAATTTAAGAAACTACTAAATAAGCAAATACTAAACTGCAGGGTACCAGAATTATAACAACTAACAACTATATTAAAATACTTCAAAACAAGCACGATTTGATTTTTAGGGTCCTTGATTTTTTTTTGTGCACGAGCCTTGATTTGTTTTTGTTTAAATGTGAAATTTATAAATTAAATGGAGTTATGTACAAAGTATTAAAGAAACCAAATCAAACCAGAGAAATATAGCTGAAGAATTAGGAAAATGAAGGTAGTTTGTGACTCTTAATTGTGATCATCCAACGTTGTTGAAGACCACGAAGTTTGCTTGCTACCGGTAGATGAAGAAAAGGGATGCAATTGTGGACCACCTTGTCGATGGCTTGAACCAAGTGGTCATACTCACACAGGCGGCACTCTTAATTATGGTGGCGACTATTTGATTCTTTCCACATGTGATAAATTGATATTTGGAATAACACTACGGTCGGAGGAGTCATACTGACTAGTAAAATGATATCTTACAAAACCTAATGACGTGATAAACAAGGTTAAAAAATCATAAAATTAGACCAGAGAGAGTTTATTTTTCCAGTTATGTCAAAATTTGATAAACTGTTTGTTTATTACACCTTTATCATTTTATTATTCTCTTAAATAACTTGTTTTGGTAGTTTGTGTAATCTAATTAAATTAAGAGGCACTGATTTAATAGTTCATTATGTATGAATGATCTAAATATATATATACTAGGATCGGCCGGTTCTATCCGCGGGATATAATTTTCTTGTTATTCTATTTTTTTTATAAGTATTGTTATATTTTATTATTTTTGTGCTAAGATTACGAATGGAATTGATATGTGTATGATAATGATATGTGGTTTGGTTGGAAAAGAGATTATATGTAGTATGATTTATTTTGCTTGCTCGTAATGGTTATGTATATATTATAGTGTTGGTTTGGATTGTTTTTTTGTTTTTTTTTATATAATTGTCATTTCGTTATTCATCATTTTCACCTTTCATTTTAATTATTTTTTCAGTTTAAAAATTACGCATTCAAATATTTTATTTACCTATAAGAAATATAGATTTCTTTTTATAGTACAAATTTTGAATTTTCAAAAACAAAACATATATTTATAAAATTTAGTATGTAATGTTACAATAAAATATTATCGTATTATATTCTATTTAGAATATATAATAAAATTGTAATTATATAATTTCTTTCTCTCTCTATCTCTGACATGTAATATTACAATAATATAGTGTTGTGTTCTATTATATTTACGAAACATAAAATAGCATTTGTAATTATACAATCTCTCTCTTTCTCTTTGTCTCTATCTATATTTTATTGTAAGAAATACAATATTGTCCAAGTAAGTGACAAATTATCACATTATTTCTCTACCAATATAATACATAATAACTTTTTTAATTTTGTTTTGTTCAAAAAATGTTTCTTAGTTTTCTAATTCATACGTATATTTGTAAAATTCTCCAATATCTTATTATTGGTCTTGAAGTTATATTTAATAAAACATTTTGCCTCTATTGTTGTTTACAAACTAATATTGGTTTAAGTCATCGTAGTATTTAAAATTTTCATTTTTCTCCTTTTTCTTTATATTGTGTTTATGTGTTCAGACCATAGTAGTTTTGTTTTTTAATTCACAATACTTGATATGGACAACATATAGATTTTTACTATGATGTTTGATTTGTGCTAACATGTTTAGGGTCCATTAGTTGATACACTTTTCGATCTTCCGTAACCAATGGTCCAACATACTGGTTAAAACATACTTCCTTTGTTTCATGTATATCTATAATTTTTACACTTATTAAGAAAATACGTAAAACACTACAAGAAAACACAAGTTTTACGAGGGCAGTTTTCCTCGTGACTTCGTCGTAAAAGCAGTGATACGAGGAATTAGCGAAGAAACCTGTTTCGTCGTTATACGTTTGTCGTAACGCATATATCCTCGCTAATTCGTCGTAACATAGCGAGAAAATAATTTCGTCGTAAAAGCGAAGAGGAATATTTCGTCGTAAAGACCACGTAACGCTTCCACGTAAGGACGTCGCTAAATTTCCTCGTAAATACCACGAAAGACGTTCCTCGTAAAACCCACGTAAATAACTCGAAAGTAAATACTCGTAAAGTAAACGTAAATACCTTGATAGCTTTTCTCGTAAAGACCACGTGAACTTTCCACGTGATTTCCTTGTAAACAATTCCTCGTAAAAACCTCGTTAAGCTTCCACGTAAAGAAGTCGCAAAATTAGCTACGAATTTACTTCGTTTCGTTATTTTACAGAAATATAAAAAATTATAATTAAAAAAATAATTTAAATTATTTAAATTATTAATAAAATTAAAATTCTAAAAAAATCAAAACCAAAATATTTTATATATAAATAAGTTTTGAATTCATAATACAAGAACCGAAATTAAAAAGAACTAAGGGTCGTGAATCGCCCGATAAAATTCATCACTCCTCGCCGTTACATCCGCCTCGGCATGTGTGTCGGATGTTGACTCGCCTGGAATAGGATTTCGTTGTCGCATGGTCATCGGGGGAGGAGGAACCGATGGTCCTCTAGAAGAAGGAGATCCAAAGACTCTCTGAGTGTACTGAGTCTCGGGGACAGTCTCTTGTCCCGAAGAACCGGGAGCTGATGAAGACGACGGGTCTAAACGATTATCCGGCTCACCGAACATCTCTCTGTAATGGGCAGTAAGTCTACCTTTTCGAACCTGAGAAAAAAATTTAATTTTTTAAATTTTCGTCAACAGTATATTTTCCAACATTATCCACCTAATCAACACTAAATAACATAAGATCCGTAAACTTATCTAAATTCCCTATACTAACCACCTAATCTACCTAAACTAACCAAATTAGAGAGGAATTAGAGAGGCTTACCATTGCAACGAAACAGGGAGGAAGTGGAGAGGAAGTAGAGAGGAAAGAAAGAGTGAGCGCTCGGGGTGTATATATAAGATTACATTCCGTCGCAAATTCCTCGTAATTTTACGACGAATTACAGAGGCCCGTGTTTTTTTTTACGACGAAACAGCGAGAGATTACAAAGGCCCGCGTTTTATTATACGAGGAATTACAAAGGCCCGTGTTTTTTAGGTACGAGGACGTTACGACGATTTTGTTTACGTGGAATTACCGAGGAAAGCTTCCCTATAAATATACCCGTAACTCTCCTTCTCAACCCACACCCAAACTCCCAAATCACACCCTATCTCACATCATACTCTCAAATCCAATCCTATTCAAATTATAAAAATTTGAGAAAAAAGGAAGAGAAGATGATATTGGAATTTATGTTGGTGAGACTTAAGTAATATAATTGCTGGAAGTCTTGCCACATGTAAAT
This sequence comes from Brassica napus, assembly GCF_020379485.1. NCBI lineage: Eukaryota > Viridiplantae > Streptophyta > Magnoliopsida > Brassicales > Brassicaceae > Brassica > Brassica napus. Next base: position 8,753,573 of record NC_063436.1, on the reverse strand, counting down.
CCAGTATATTTCTTCTTTTTCTTTTTTTTTTTCTAGTTTTTACAGTACGAGGTGTTTACGACGATTTTGGTTACGTGGTAATTACGACGAATTTGTCCTACGTGGTATTTACGACGAATTTGTCCTACGTGGTATTTACGACGAATCTCTCCTACGTGGAATAAACGAGGAATTTGTCCTACGTGGTATTTACGACGAATTTGTCTTACGTGGTATTTACGACGAATCTCTCCTACGTGGAATAAACGAGGAATTCGTCGTAAGTTCGACGTCAACATACGAGGAATTAACGAGTATTCCGTTTAAATCCCTAAAATCCGAAACCCCAAACCCCAAACCCCATATTCCTTATCTTCTACTTCATATATTCCAAACCCTATCTTTATTTTCATTCCAAACCACAATTCCCTATCTTCTAATTCATATATTCCAAACCACAATTCTCACTTTTACTTATTCATAAAACAAACTCCCACATTTTCTTATTCACAAAACAAACTCCCACATTACCTTATTTATAAAACAAACTCTCACATTACCTTATTCATAAAACAAACTACACAAAATCGAGTATATTTCTTCTTTTTCTTTTTTTTTTCTAGTTTTTACAGTACGAGGTGTTTACGACGATTTTGGTTACGTGGTTTTTACGACGATTCCGTCCTACGTGGAATTAAAGTGGACCGCGTTCATCATTTATTTTACGTGGTATTTACGACGAATCTCTCCTACGTGGTATTTACGACGAATTTGTCCTACGTGGTATTTACGACGAATCTCTCCTACGTGGAATAAACGAGAAATTCGTCGTAAGTTTGACGTCAACATACGAGGAATTAACGAGTATTCCGTTTAAATCCCTAAAATCCGAAACCCCAAACCCCATATTCCTTATCTTCTACTTCATATATTCCAAACCCTATATTTATTTTCATTCCAAACCACAATTCCTTATCTTCTAATTCATATATTCCAAACCACAATTCCCACTTTTACTTATTCATAAAACAAACTCCCACATTTTTTTATTCACAAAACAAACTCCCACATTACCTTATTCATAAAACAAACTCTCACATTACCTTATTCATAAAACAAACTACACAAAATCGAAAATACATCAATCGGATTCATCGACATTCTCATCATCACTAGAAATGTCTTCATTTTCATTAAACTCGTCTTCAACAGCTTCGTCTGTGGCATCATCGGTAAGATCTTCGTACTCGTGATTATGCGGATCAATGAGAAGGATGTCATCAATTTCTTGTTCAGGTTCCTCGACTCCATTTATCTGTTCTTCTTGCAATGGTGGTTCTTCTCCACTGATGATTCGTCCTCGAGGTGTTACTTTGATCACTGCTAACCTATTTATACCCGAATCTCTCATCCGAGGGTATGGAAGGAAGCTAACTTGGTCTGCTTGTGAAGCTAAGATGAAAGGCTCGAATTTGTTGTACCGTCGTCCACCGTTGACATCAACTACACCGAATTTGTTAGACCGAACACCTCTGTTGACGACGGGGGTCGAACCATTCACATTTGAAGAGGACGCATTTCAGCTTCAGTATCCCTGGAAATTCGACTTCAATAATCTCCGTGTGTCACTTACAAAGTTGGTGGATTCAAAATTAATTAGGTGCAAAAAAAAAACGTGTGTCACTTACAAAGTTGGTGGATTCAAAATTTCCTCGCTAAATCCAAGTAAATAGTTTCCTCGTAAATAATCTCCGTGTGTCACTTACAAAGTTGGTGGATTCAAAATTAATTAGGTGCAAAAAAAAACGTGTGTCACTTACAAAGTTGGTGGATTCAAAATTTCCTCGCTAAATCCAAGTAAATAGTTTCCTCGTAAATAAGACGCGAAGTTTACGTCCACTTTACGAGGAACGTACGTGAAACATGATATCATCGTTATTTCCTCGTAAATGACACGTCACATTACATCGACTTTACGACGAACGGTTTTTGTCGTTAGTTTACGAGGAAATAACGATGATACCGTTATTCACGTAAAATCCTCGTAAAGTTGACGTAAACTTACGAGGTTTTTTTTTCCTCGTTAATATTCCTCGTTAAGCTTGAGTTTTCTTGTAGTGAAAGTTTGACAATAAATGTATTAATTTATGTGTTTAACTATTTCTTATGATTTTAACCAATTAAAACTTAGTAAATACAATTAATATCTTTGAAATTTACAAATTGCCATTATTACATACATTAAAATATAAAATATAAATATTTTAGAAAATATTTTTTTCTTCTAAAACATAAATCATTCTAAAACGGAGGGAGTATTATAAATCGATACAGCTGGTGTAGCTTCTACTTCCAGTCCATCTTCATGGTTTCTAGACCATTACCTCTACTACTCTCAAGTCTCAACTAATGGTTTTATTGCCTAATTAAACACCATGTCTGGTGGATGAATCTATTCCTAGCTTTTGCATTGTAGTTGGTGTTTCTTTTTCCCCCGGGTTAGTGGTTCTCTCAACAGCTTCCTTTGTAAACACTATTTAATATATTCTTTAAAATCCTTTGTAAAAAAAAATAGAAATCATTGTATTATCATTCAATTTCAAATTTACGTTGTACTTAAACTTAGTGATCAAAGAAAAGAAAAAAAACTTGCATCTAAAAGTCCTGAACAAACACAATATTGTAACTTAAGCTGAATCAAATACAAAAAGGAACCAAAGTACACTAAGTTCTTTCACGTGGAGAATACATACAGTACATGTTTTAAGTGCTACTTTCATCAGCTTCTAAAAATTCACATAAACAACAATTGTTTTGTGTAGGATCATCTTCTTTTTGGATAAAGAATTCCCATACATTTACTCTATGAGCAACTAATTTCCTTGGTTTTGGTGAAAGAGCATAGCTTGATCTTTCAGTTTCTTTTCTTCTCTTTCGAGCAAGGCAAGGTTCTGAAGTCTCTTCTCCTTGAATCTCATCGTCACACATTTTATCGTTCTGGTCATAAGAAGAAGATGAATCCATCTGCGCAAACAAAAACAGTCACGATCAGTAATCTATAAACACTTAAACACTGCAATTGAGTCTTTTATCTATAAAGAGTCTTTGTTTCATACAGGATAGACCTAAGAGAGAATAATATAAGATTTTTTCAACGCCACGTTCAACGCCACTATCGTAGTTACTCTTCCTGAATTCATCTAGGGCAACTCCATGATCGTTCCTTGAATGCCTAGCAGGTTTAAATACGGTACTGAGACGCAAGATGTGTTCCTACATAAATATATCAAATCAAATTGAAGAACTTAGGAGAGAAATTTGATCAATTACCCAATAGATGGCGTAGTGATAGAAATATGTATATACTGATATTTATCTATAAACTTCAAAGCCTATATCAATAAAGCTTTTTTACCTGGTTGCCGAGTGTTCGTGTTAGCTAAACCAAGCAGCTCGGTTTGGTTTCGGAACCGGAAGCCTTCTTCAGGCAATGGAGATACCAGCTCGGTTAACTCATCTAAGGAGTTTGAATCATTGAACCGGATCAGTAAGGAAGAGTCGGTAAGCCTGTAGTTTTGCGCACATCAATCCACATCAAATGCCGAGATGGAATACATCGACCCAGCGGTGAGCCGAGACCAACTTCACCTACCTTTTTGCCTCACTTTGGTTTCACTTATATTCATATGTTTTGTATCGTTTTTCATTTTGAAATACTTTCTCATGTAGATCTCTCCTATTAAAGGGTATTATGAAATGAAAGAGTATTAAAAAAAGAAAGATTAAAGGCCTAGAATAATAAATAGTTCCCTTCTATGCAAAATTCTAATGTAATATAGCAAATAATGCAGTTCTATTATTTTTCGTTTATGAACTAACCTTTCAGCTTTATACAAAAAGCTTTGGTTATGATTTGCATTAACTGTTAAGAAAAAAACAAGAATGGGATTTGTGATCACAAAATATCAAAGTTTATATTATGTCGCGTTCACTTCGATGTCCTGAAAACCTAAATGAATGATGAATAAAAACACAAACAGCATTGCATGCCGATCCTGTTTTGATTTTTGTTGTCTTGTTTGCATATATGACGTACCATACAACAAGACAAAATGAAATTATAAAAACTAATAAGTAAAATTGAAACTATAAAAACTAATAAGCAACAAATACGAACCAACCTTGGGAATGCATATAGAAACCTTTCATCAAACTCAGAGGTACTTATTATACAATAATTAGGTGAAAAGTTGGGCTATCTTTTAGAAGGCATTGATGAACTTTTATAATAGCAGACTTGACTCAAGAAACTCATATTCTGTTCACAGAGCTGGCCCTGATATCCCAGCTTCATGATTCGAGAACCCACAAACTTGAAATCTCCAATACCAGTTCTCACAACTCTCTCGGTGATCGTTATCTGTTATTTTTGACTCCTAAGATTAATAAACATTAAATGGGCTATGAGCTAATGCTTCACTTGTTTGTAGCCAAGACCGGCTCTGTCTCTCTCCACGCCATCTTACATCTTCACAATTAGCTCAAAGGGTTCATTTCTTTCAGCAATGTTGCATATGTTAATATTCTATAGACTCTTGGTGAATATGTTAATGTTCCACGGATCACTAAATTTTAAACGGACTTTGTTATTTGTTGCGAGTAATACAGTTTTAAATGAGTGACGATAATGATCAATGAGTTCTCACTTAAACAACTGCGATGATTCAGCCGTTCCGACAACTTTTAGACTCAAAAGCGCACGCGAGATACACTTTTCTTTTTTCTTTTGCGAAAGAGAGATTTTTTTCTAAAAGCGAAAAGTGGTAAAACAATTTGAAATAAAATAAATTAAATTCTTGAAAAAAGACGTACAAAAACATTACAGAGAAGCAAGAAGCCAAGAACAGGAAAAAAAATAATCAATGTGAAGAGTTTCAGTATCCTAATAATCTCCCATTCCTCCCTAATTTCGTTAATTTTACAAACCAACCCCAAGATATTTCAAAACTAACAAAAACACCCACAATCTTAAAAAATACACACTTCTCACAAAATGTAAACTAGGTACATTCACACAACGAACCGACGATCCTAAAGCCAGTTAGTTCTTGAACCACATTCACACGGTCTCAATGCTCTTGCTCAGCTCCTCCAGCTTCTTCATCCTCAACTTCTCGCTTTCTCCTACCAACTGTTCCATCTCCCCAAGGAAGAAAACCAAACACCATTTATGTATAACAAGCAATAAAAACTAACCTCTGCAAATTAGGAATCTAAAGATGAGAGAGCTCAGGAACAAACCTCCATAAGTTTGGTGATCAGCTGAACTTTCTCCCTGTTCTTCTCGTTGAATGTATCAAGTGCTTCTTTGTATTCCCTTTCCTGTATCAATTGTAAGAAGTTTCTGGCTTTAGAGATTGCCTAAAGATCAATCCTTTGGATGTGTTTATACTTTATATCAATTCAAAGAGTGTGTGTGTGTGTGTGTGTGTGTGTTTGTATACCTTCTTTTGAACAGTGGAACCTAGAGGTTTGAGTTCTTTGTTAACACTATCAATCTTCTTACGAACCATAGACACTTCCTTCCTCATAGGATCTGCCATAGACTCAAGCTCCTGTAAAAAAAAAGAAAAAAAAGTAACCATCTTTGCCTTGAAAAACAGAACACAGCCACATCAAACCAAACTGTATCATGTCCGAAGAGACAAAAAAGTCAAAGCACTTTGACCAATTCTAGATCTTGAATATAACCCACATCAAATAAAACAAAACCAAACTGTTTAATGTCCGAAGAGACAAAAAAAAAAAGTCAAAGACTTTTATCCTCATTTTGACCAATTCAAGATCTTGAAAGAAGAGAGAGAGAGAGAGAGAGAGGGAGAGAGAGAGAGAGAGAGAGAGTAGAATCTAACCTCGCGAATGGTGGAGAGTCGTCGGGTTTCTTCCTCGACCCGACCCAACTGAGCCTGGATCCGTTCACGAACTTCCATCCTCCTCTTGTCAATCTCATCCTCTTTAGCTTTAAACGCAGAGAGCGCAGAACGAGTCATCTCCTCGTCTTCTTTAGACATATGGCTGCTGAAGCTCAAGCTTCCAGTATGCAGAACCATCTCGTTGCTCTGAGGAGGCTCCGTCGTGGCGGCGGCTCCGGTTCCAGCTCCGGCGTTGGTCTGAGTCATCTTCGGTTTCTCCTTGTGGTTTTTGCTGCTCTTCTTCCTCAAACCAAAGCAAGAACTCGAGTCCTCGGTGGAGTTACGGTGGGGTTCTTCGAGTAGCCCTATGTTTGCTGATCTGGGAGGGTTTTGAGAAGAAGCTTTTCTTGGAGAGGGTGTTTTAATGGCGGAGGGCGTATCTGTTTTGGTTTGCTGGATTGTTAGTGGGTTTCGGTTGTCTTTTACTTTAGTAAAGGTGGTTTGGTTTTAATTAACATCATTAAACCTAATCTTCTACTTAATCAGATTAGTTGTCTTTCTGTATTTGTACGACCGTTTTTTTAATGAAGCGATTATTGTTTTAAAATTATTAATATTTATTTTTTATCTCAATATGGACTGGACTTGTATTATACTATAATAGAATTAACATTCTTTCGGAAAAAGAGGGGGCTGCCTGTAAAGCAAAAATCAGAAATGTGTGCCAACGCATGAAATAAGAATATTTATATAATCTTATCGAGATAATTATACGCATTATACCAAAGCAAAGCCAAGAAAATGACCTAACTGCCATGTGACAACCATGTCCAACCAATCATATGTACTTTTTAAAGCATACATGTAGTTTAATCTTATATATTAAAAGAGAATTCATGACTTTTTTCATGTGTGGTTTTTTTTTTAATTTGGACCATCACTTAGAAATTTTATTAAATGTATTTTATTAAGACTAATAATACATAGAATTTTTAAAATACTTTTATCATAATATCTTTTGATATCCTTTTTATTTTAAATATAAATATATTTATTTTAAAAATCTAACAAATCTGTTTTAAAAGATCTTTACATGATCTTCATTTTCGAAATTATATTTAAATATTTTTCACTAATTTCGAAATTAGTTTGAAATATTATTATACATTAATAAATTCAGTAATCGTTTATAAAATAAAAAATAAAAAATTCTGTAATATTTTATATATTATATAACAATAATCAATCATATTAAAAGAAAATTATTATATTGAGCTAAGTATAATAAAACTGTATTAAATTTATAAATTTTATTTTCATAAGTACAAAAAATTTATGTTCAAAAATAAAATCTAATATGTTGGTAAGATGGATTAAGCAAAATATATAATACATGTATAAAAATTAACATGTATTTCTTTATAATATAAAATCTTTGTAACTACTTTAATCATAATATATTTTCATTTTAAATTCTAATAAATCTGTGTAAAAGTATTTTAACAATAATTTAATGTATTTTAAGTTATCGTTTATAAAATAAAAAATAAATAAATTATATCCTATTTTATCCACTTTATGTCATGATCATGTTAAAATACAATTATTATACTTAAATAAATATGATAAAAGTATATTCAATTGATAAATTTATAAATTTTATTTTCATAAATATAAATTATTTATTTTAAAAATATAATATGATGATAGAACGGCTTAAAATTAACAAACCTTATAATACATGTCTAAAAAGTAACATATTTTAGACTTTTGTATATACAATAATATTTTATCTAAATTGAATAAACTTAAAAAAATATTAGTAAAAAGAAATACAGCTTTGAAACATGGGTCAGAATTTAGCATAAATTAAATACAAAATATTTTCAAATATGTTTTTTCATGAATATATTAATTTGCTTACTAACTAAATGCAAATACAATAAGATAAATATATAATAAGAAGTAAAAATACGTACGGTTTTAATCAAATGATTGATTATAACATGTAAAATATAATATTATTATATTTGAAATAGTTATATAAACATTTAAGTATATGATTAATGTTAAAAAAATATACCACTAATGTTTAAAAATAATAATTTATGTATAAAAAAAGTAAAAACAAACACCCGCGCGGTTGCGCGGGTCAAAATCTAGTGATATAGTTAAATGTGAAATATTTTCTTGATTGAGATCTATTAATGAATCTTTAGTATACAACCAGAAACCAAAATATCTTTAAAACGAATTTTAGTACATATCCAACCAATCATATGTGTAACATTTATTGTACTTTGATTTGGATTTAAACAATAAACGTCATAGCTGTACATACAAAGTAAGAAAACTCATCAAGTAATCTTAGCTTTATATATAGATAGATAGATAACTACAACCACTTTCCATCTCATCAAAACATATTCTAATAAGTATTCTAGTTTTGAAAGAGTTCAGCAACTTTGAAAACTGATGATTTTGGTTACAAACGTTAATAAAAAAATGGAAAAGTTTTAACATTTGCACCCAAAAAATAATATTGTTGCAACCCCCCATCAACTCGAACTTGTATAGAACTATCAAGTTTTCAAAAACAGTAGCTATTACTTATAGTGGACTATGGAGGTGTTTAGGAACCCAGCTAATCCTTCGTGAAAACAATACCGAATGCATAGTTTATAATCGGAGTTTCTAATGAGATATAAAACATAAACTCATATTCGTGGCCACACGATATAAGAATCTTGGGATGAGACTTGTATTTATTCTGAAAACATGTAAAGTTGAGTTTGTTAAAACATATACCCAGGGCCGGCTCAACACTGATAGGGGCCCTAGGGCGAAAATTTTTTTTTAACTCTCTAAAATTTATATAAAGATAATGTTTAAAATATTTTAAAAATTTAATCAATAATATTTTGTATATTTTGTAATGAAAATAAAATTATATACATATCAAATAATTTTGGGCCCTTTTCAATTTTATTTATTATATTTATAATTTTTTTATATATATAAAAATATAGATTTATAAAAAATTGGGCCCCTTATTTATCATTACACGGGGGGACACGGGCTCGGACCCGGAGCGGTCGCACCGCTTGTCCCCCCTTGTAAGCCGGCCCTGCATATACCTTCACTAACATAAGAACTAGATGAGATTTGGTTTTGGTGAAGGTATATGTTTTAACAAACTCAACTTTACACGTTTAGACATAATTGTATTGGTTAAACATATTACATATATAATCTAAACCATCATTTTGATGCATCTTTCTCATTTCCAACCATTGACTTGACCAAAGTTATTATGTCTAAAGATTTTTCTTTTAATTCAATGCCGATCAAGAGGGCCGGATCTAGGGACAACCGAATGAAACATTGGTCTTGGCCTCCAAAATTTTTAGAAGTTTTTTGTTTAGGTTTAAACTCTCAGATTCCGGTCCTCAAAATTTTTAGAGTTCTTAAAAAATGTTTCAAGCCCCCAAATTCTCAGACGGTCAAACCTCTACACACGTAAATTAATGGAGTATTATGCTACACGTAAACTAGTCAAAACAATCTCTCCTTCACAACCAAATCATTTGAAATTACGTAATTGCCAAAAATACGTAATGCCATTAATGTCAGTGGGTGTAAATTGAGAGCTAAAAACCTTTGTTGGGCCCTAGCAAAGGTTGTATCGGGTACAAAGAGATAAACCTTTGTTGGGTTTATGATTTAAACGTCATGGACAAAAAGCTAAGCAGTGGACTGCGTTGGGCTATATCGGAGTAAGAAACTTCTGTAGCAATAGAGTCAGATAGATCCTATTCCTAAGGAGTTTAGCTTATAGATAAATACAAATACGATATATCGTTATCCTAATATTATATGTCCTTATCTTCATAAAAACTCTTATAATTCTAACGGATAAAATACAAACCTATAAATTGGATGGCACATGTATTTATTATACGATAAACGAGAACATTCTGATGACAGACTAATGAAATCTGTAGACAACTCCGACGCTTGAAACCAGAGCTGATATCAGTTGGCCTCACTGATCTGATTAAGTCTGAGACATATAAGAAACTTAATTATTCAGATTTGATCTCTAGACCAGATATTCGTACATCCTTGCTTATATAAGAGGTTTTTCCAATGAATAAGTAATTTCACATCATTTGTTTGGGCCAAAAATAATGAATCATTACGAGTTTGGCAGCAACTCGATCATATCTAGCGAGAATGCAAAAAAAAAAAAAAAAAAAAAAAAAAAAAAGAAAAGAAAAGAAGCGAGAATGCAATTTTATAGAAATATCTTGCTCTCACCGTCTTACGTATCTATGATTTTTGAAAAGCCTTCATAATTTCTCGCTTGGTTCTTCTTTAATATTGAGAGGAACAAATATTTTGAACCTTTGTGTATGTATTTATCAATAAGATTTGCATAATAGAATATAGTCCCCATCGCTAGTTAGACATTAATATTGAATAATCACCCAAAAGCTACTGTAAGTATACAGATTAAATTCACCAATTTCCCAAACTAGATGCTAAACTTAATTAAGATAATTTTGTTTGTTTGCATATATGGGTCATGAAGACGTTATATGAAAAACATAACTAAAATCACATGAAAAGGGTATTTATCTATATATACTATTTTTGTAAGAGTGACAGTTTTTTTTTTTAATATGCAACACAGGATTTGTATAAATTAAAAACAAAGAAAAACACCCATAAAATTCACATTTCACAAGAAGATACATCATAATTCACACAGTGAACAAAAATCCAAACCCAATAAGTTCTTGGCTGATCTTTGTCATGTATGTTTTTGAGACATTCGCTAAATGCTCTTGCTCAAATCTTCAAGCTTCTTCAACCTCAGATTCTCGCTTTCTCCAGCCAACTGTCCAATCTCCTCAGTAAGAACATAAACACAATGTACGCAAAAATATTCAAATCTAGGAATCAGCAACTTAGATAAGACTATAAGAGCAAGAAACTAACCTCCATGAGTTTGGTGATCAGCTGAATTTTCTCCAAATTCTTCTCGTTGAATGCATCAACTGCTTCTTTGTATTCCCTTTGCTGTTTCATTCCCATTACAAAAACAACAACAAAAAATTCCAAGTTTCGAGTTTAGGGTTTAGTTTGGTGATTGCTAAACAGAAATAAACCAAACCAATCTTAAAAGAATAATGGTAAGTCACCTTCTTTTGAACAGAGTAACTTAATGGTCTGAGCTCTTTGTAAACGCTATCAATCTTCTTACGAATCATCAAAACTTCCTTCCTCGTGGGATCTGCAAGAGATTCAAGCTCCTGTACAAAACACCATCATCATTACACAACATAACGTCTAACTTTTGTTTTCTTTTCGTAAAGGCATACTGATCCTTGGAACTTCATGGATCCTGGTTCTCTGATCTCATGATGAGTCTTTCTACCATTACACCAACATAACTGGGTTATCATAACCTCAAACTTTATATATATATAACTAAAAAAAAATAAAGTAAGAAACCTCGCGTATTGTGGCGAGGCGTCGGGTTTCTTCTTCAACCCGATCTAGTTGAGCCTGGACCCGTTCACGAATCTCCATCTTTCTCCTCTCAATCTCACTCTCTTTAGCTTTAAACTCTGAAAGCGCTGTACGAGTCATATCCTCGTCTTCCGTGAACAAACAGCTGCTGGTGCTCATGCTCCTATGAAACATCATTTCGTTGTTCAGAGGAGCCTCTGCCATTCTGGTGGTTCCTACTCCGTCTCCGGCGTTAGACCGAGCCATATTCACCTCCTCTTTCTTTTCTGTTGATTTGGCTTTAGAACATCTACGCCTGATCAGGAGGTATTTGAATGGCCGAGGCGGCTATCCGGGCTATATGTTGGTTGTTATAGAGTATATCATTATTTAATTATACTATTTTATTTTAATTGCAATTTTGGAAAACAAACACATCATTTAAAGTTGTATTTTTGTAAAATTCCGTAGAAGGGATGAATAAAATACGAGGTGGAATTTTTTGAATTTTTTTTTGACAATAGCTACTAACGCTTTAACCATATTTACCTAAAGCTAAATTCATGATGGTCACATACATTAACATGTTAGATTTATTACCAGAGATTAGTCTTCAGTCATATAGCCACGAATTTGGAACCAGCTATTTTTTGTGGCTAATACCATATATTGGGTACAAATTGTTGCCAACATGGTTTTGCTAACAGAACTTTTGTGTCTTGTTTTGCCCAAAAAAAAAAGACTTTAGGGTTCGTTTTGTGTTCTATTATCGTGTCTATGAGTATTTATTGAGCCTTTAGTTGCATTTGGATACATCATCACTCTAATTCTTCAATGATTTCGAGATGCATGTATAAATTAAGCTAAGAGATGAAATCTCTTGATTGAAAGCCGAAGGTATTGAAATAGTGTTTTCTTCTTATGTTGATTTGTGACCGACTTACTTTAAGTAGGAGCTAGAAGAACATGTAATAAACTTATAAGGTGAATGAAATCACTTCACATAATATTAGTAATATATATAAACATTTATACAAGCATTCATATACATCGACATTTATAGTACATAACCATGTACATACGTATGTCTCACCTCTGAACATCTATTGGACAGAAGAAGGCTAGAAACGTGTAAAATGCATTAAATAAGAACACTATACAGTATCAAATTGTTTATTAATCCATAGTTTATGTTTTGCTGTTTTGCTACGGCATGTATTATGTATATATATACCAATACGACAGATTGTTTGATTTAGAAATATAGAGAAAGCCAATAAAATGACCGAACTACCAAGTGCCACCCAATCCCAACTAACCTTATGTGCAAAATTTATTGATTATGTTCGTCTTATCTCCCGTTAAATACAATCAACTTTAGTAATCAAAACATAGGAAACTGAAAATCAATACAGCGAACAACCATTAAACAACAACTACATTACACTTCTTATAACGAATCCTATGTTACCGCCAACCAACAAAGAAAAGTTTCCTTAGATACAATGACATCATTCACTAATTGCATCGCCGCCTGTAAAACCTAATTCGACGGCAATGAAACATCTCCTTGATTTTAATTAATGAGTAGAACAATTAAGTAAACAATAGTATGAAGATATTTGAACCCAAAAAGGTAAGGAGATAAACATCATAGCTAGTTGTATTATATGATGTTCTTTTTGGCAAAATTATATCTACTAATAATAGCAATCTCAATTAATTCCAAAGGTTGTGAGTCCACTTATGTTGAAAGATTGTGTCTTTTGAAAAAGAAGTGTAAAGGGTTGTGTCTTTTCTAAAAGTTCTATGTTGGAAGGTTGTGTCTTTTACAATTAATTTCTAAGGTTGTGAATCCACTTATGTTGAAAGGTTGTGTCTTTTGAAAAAGTAGTGTAAAGGGTTGTGTCTTTTCTAAAAGTTCTATGTAGTAAGGTTGTGTCTTTTCCAATTAATTCCTAAGGTTGTGAACTTCAATTATGTTGAAAGGTTGTGTCTTTTGAAAAATATGTGTAGAGAGTTGTGTCTTTTCTAAAAGTTATATGTTGTAAGGTTGTGTCCTTCTAAAAATAGTTTAAAAGTTGTGACTATTCACTAGTATCTTTTAAAAAATGAGAAGTTGTGAGTGTTACAAGAATGCAACTATTCATATTGAAGAGTTGTGACTATTCAAATAGGCTTTAAAAAATCTATAAATAGTCTCTCCCATACATTTTTCAAATCAAATTTTCACTAATCTACTAATAATAAAATGGTGAAAAAAATAATGTCAAAGTTGCAATTTTTCCATCTAAACAAAGTGTCTTTTCATCTCAAAATGGGATTGCTTTAAAAAATATAGGTTTTATTTAAGTAATGTGTTAGTTTATATAATAAGTGTTGGTATTTTATGAGAACTCTCCCAAAAATTAAAAAAAAAATATTATAAATGAGACATGTCATATTAACGTAAATCAACATATATTTATTACAATATTCAATTTTCTGAATATTCATTTTCAATAAATAAAGCAGGTAGATAAATATACAAAATAACAATTACCAACATACAAATTATAATTGTTTAAAATTATAAACTAATAATTTTAATATTATGTCTTAAATAGGAAAAAAATTATATATCATGCAAAAAAAATTGCATTTTGTTCAAAAAGTGGTTGAAGATAACTATCATGTGAAAAATGTATGAAAAAATTTAAAAAGGATGAAGACACAATTGTATGCAATATGTGTTTTGATAAAAAATTAAAGGGAATATTAAGGTTTATAAAATATATATATATATATATATATATTTGAATACTTTGTAAATCATATTTTAATCATCAAAATTAAATTTAATTATTTATATGGTTTAATTTTTTTATCAGGCATATAAAATTATATATTATAGATAATAATATATTTTTTATAAAATGAGTTCCCGTGCGATATCGCACGGGCTTTTTGCCTAGTGATTTTAATTTCAAAAGAGAAAATTATATGATGTCTTATTAATTACTTTTCTTTCTTACATGAATTATTTATTATTTAATATATTTATTGACGTTATATATGGTTTATGACATTTTCAGTTGATATTACGTTAGAAATCAGAATTATTATAGAAACAAATGCATGGGTTCCGAATCGCCCACTTGCAGAGAAACATATCCCAAAACCGGTTGATGGAGAGAGCATATTCAAATGAAACAAATCTATAAATGTATTTGTTTTAAAGAAATCATTGTGAATATGTGGACAAAACATTCTTAAAAAGAAAAGACAAGATCGATAATTAATACTGAGCAGAAGAATTCGATTGTGGAAGGAACCAAACAGAAACTTCCAAACATCAAAAACAAAATATAAACGAAACTAAAGGGATGTAAAGAAAAAATGAAAAACTAGAAGCCTAAAAACCTTTCCTTGGGAAAAATAGGGTTGAGTTCACTAGTCTCCCCGAAAATTACTTTCCACACTCATTCCCACGCCCAAATTATCGAGCTAATCACTAACCCCCCCACGCTAATTGTTTAAAACACTAAACTACATAAACTAAAAAGTTCATAGTAAATCCGTATAAAATCTAGTTCAGTTATTCAAAATAGCGTTTACTAAATTGCGATTACCCACGATTCAACTGAAATGAGATCCCAAACCCGAATGAGAGAGAACCTAACCCGATAAATATATATAATCCGAAGGTATAGGAAGATAATTTTCTAGGAGATAAAAAACAAGTTCTAGTAGACTAGTGAAGTCAACCAAAGATAAAAATCTAAAGGTGGAAGAAATTAAAGATGCCAATTAATTTCAAATTTCCGTTTATACTGGTCGCTCAAAAGCATATATTAACAAACCCAAAAGTGGTAGTTCAAAAGCATATATTAACAAATCCTTTAACAAAAGTCGTAGTACCTGTTAGTTTACAACTTACAAGCCGATTATTAACATTTCTGCCCAAGCTTTCGTTAGTAAACTTATGTAGTGGATTGGGCTATATACTTTAGTTTACTTAAATAAACCTTAAGCTTTTCTGATTAAGGCTTAAATCACTGTGCGTAGGCCCAAAATGACTACTTCACTGATTAATCATCAATTATCGGCTCAAATTGGCTTTGGACGAGATGGACACTTTTTTTCCCTATTGCCGATAGCTCATGTGAAACCCCAATCGGTTTATTTAAGCACCAAAAAGCATTAATTATATTTAATCAGTTGTTCAACGATATTTTTTGAGACATATATTCAGTACAAAACTGTATAGCGACCAACATCATGCAACGGTTAGACAAAAACCAAGTTTACAACCCAAATCAAAATTATTTTAACCTAGTTTATGTAATTTTAGTATTGTGTTGGGGGATTTAATAAAACCGTGCACTTCAAAATCTCAGGATTCAAATACGTTGATAAAAAATTGAAGTAATTAACCTGCCCTGATACTTGATTCGAGGAAATTATGGATCTAGTGCGTGAAGCCTCTCTATAAACATAGGAAAACAAATTAATGTTCTTTTGGAATAAGTTCACATGGTAGTTTCGATTTATAGAGTCAAGTAGACCTAGTTGATGGTTGATGTTTTTCAAAACAACTTGTTTCGGATACTGATTTAAAAAGATACCAAGAGATTGGCATGTCATGAAGGCAAAGTAGTCTTTACATTGGATTTTTTAGTTTATTTAAAAGATCGCATGTTTGATCTCTGCATGTTGACACGTGCGGTCATGCACTTAGATACCTTTTCTTATTTCTTTTAGTTTTTTGTCTTCAAATTATTAAAGTAGGTCCTGGTCCAAGTTTAGAAGTAGACTTTATTGTGGCTGTAGTTAATTGACTATATAACCAGTAGGGAAATAGAAATTTACATTTACAAATGTAGGCATTTTATTTTTGGGCAATACAAATGTAGGCATATGTATACGTAATGTTAGTAAACATAAATGTTACACCTAAAAAACATTTGCGATCACGTGATTATATTTTTCTATATGTATGGTATATCAAAGTATAACCAGACCGCTAGAAATGTTTCGCAGTCGTGTAGATTCGTATTTCGCAAATATCATCTTTTAAACACACAAAGATCAAATAACACACGTGAGGGGAAACAAAAACAAAAGGGAAAGATTTGTAAATCAAAATATGATTCGGTAAATTGACATAATGAAAAATAAAATAAAATTCCTTACCTAACAAAAAAGAAGAAGCAAAGAGAGGGAGGCGTAAGTAGGACCTAAATAAACCAAATCCGAAAACCCGAACTGAACCAAATCCGATAAAAATTAATCAGAACCAATCCGAACTCGACATAAATATCGAATATATCTTGTTTTATGATATTTCGGGTTATGAATATTATTTGAATTGAATCTAAATAGATATCCGTTAGAATCCAAAACATTCAACATTCAAATTTTTTTTTATACTAAACATGATTTTAATTCCGAATATGTATCCAAAATACACTAAGATATTATTTAACATCTAAAATAATTATTTATTACATGAATATTGATGTTGAAGGTGGCGGTTGAAGCATGAAATTTTTAGATTTTAATTTTAATTTTTATTGAATAATATTTTTCCATTTCATGAGAACTTGGTTTTTATTTTATACTTTCATATATTTGATTTTTTTTATTAATAACTGTGTTTATCTTTCGTTTGATTTTGAATGATCATATTTAATATTTTTTTCTTATTTTTAAATTGATTTACTTATATTTTAGTTATATAATAGATACAAATCAAGTATTTTAAAACCGAAGAACAGATTTTACTTATATTTTAATTAAAAAGTAGATATAAATCATGTACTTTTAAATCGAAGTACCGATTAGGATTCAAACACGAAAATATATGGACTCGAACACGAAAGTATATGGAGTTATACTGGTTCTTTAAAGACTTATTAACCCTGACCTAAAACTCGATAGAATCCGAATCGGTTCTAAACCAAATTTTTATACATCTAAAATGAAGCTGATTTTGACAAACCGAAAAAATAGATAAAACTTTGGGATTTCGAATACCCATGCCTAAACGTAAACGTAAGAGAGTAAGAATAATAAAGCACGTGGGATCACGTGAGGGATCGCGTGCCGGCGTGACTTGCCTTTTACTACAAAACATAATTAGCAAAATTTGTCCAAAAAGTGGGACCCATGTGGCCTGACTCGGACCCTTCTAGTTTGTAATATTGACATAATAATATACGTTTCTTTCTCATACAACAAAACAAAAGGCATTTTATTAATAATAAAATTAAAACTGGTCTCTGACAGATTTGTGTCAGGAAAAACGTATTTGTCTTGTCTCGGACATGTGAACTCTCGGTCCTCCTGTATCCTTTGCCTCTTCCTTCTTATTCTCTGTCCTTCCTCAAATTTTGTATATTACGATTTCGTTTTAGATTCGATTGTATAACATCACAATAATTCGTTATGTTAATTTTAATGATGTATCTACCTGTAATTTGTGAAATCAATGGATTTAAAGAAAAACATGACATAAACAAACGTCTCTAGCTGACGTAAGAAAATACGAATGAAAACGATAGAAAAGATTATTAACAAAGTTACAAAGACGACAATGAAATGCGCTCGGGTTGAAGAAGAATAGGTAGTTTTTTAAATGTTTGTTTGGTGTGAGGGGAGTAAGTGTGAATAAAGATTTTGGAGGTTAAAAAGGTGAAAAATAGAGAATTAAGGGGTAAAAGTGAAAACGAGTACTATGTGTAGTCAAATCAGAGATGATCACTGTAAGAAAATTTTAGAGAGAAACCCTCACCACCCACTTGTGTTACTCACTTTTATGCTTTCCTCACTTCAAAGTTTCTGACACAGTCCCACCTGCTTCTTCTCTTTTCTTATTGCATCTCTCTCCAACTCCTTTGAGTCGTGAATTTTATAATTGGAAGGAACAGATTGTAAAAACTCATTCTCTTTTAAAAAAATTTAAAAGACTTCAGACTGAATTTTTTTTCAAACAGAACTCATTTTCTAATAAAAATTTGATTGCTCTAAAAATAGAGTAACATGACAGAGTTGGATTGAGATTCAATTAATTCATTTCGAAAGGAAAAAGGAAATAAACACATTAGCGATGTTCTAAATAAACCTTTGACAGACTAAACCAAAAATTTGCCAAAATTTTAACCTACGACCTTGGTTTCGGTTTCAAAAATGGCAATTGCTTAAATAGTAACTGACTTATTTTGGGCTGCATGCAGTGAGTTATTCAAATAGACGCCGACTGCTAGAAGACAAAGTAGTTTTTTCTTTGTATCTTGTTCACTTCACTCGGAACTCAAGGCCTTCATACCTTCAGGATGTGTGAAGCATTCCTATTGAATTTTGTCGATAAAATAGAAATTGCAAGTTGAACAAATTGCAATATATATGGAAAGATGCTAGCTAGTGCCAATAATATATTAACGGAACAATTCATATTTCATTTTATATTATATAATGATTATTTTAGTTTTTAGTTAATACTAATAAATAATAAGAAATATAACTACATAGTTTAAAATGATAGTGTGTTCTAAATTTGTTAAATGGATATCTAAATCAGTTTAGGTGGCTTTTAAATGTTATTTTATGTTCATGTAAATTAATTATTGTTTTACATTTAACATTGTATTACTTTTTATCATATTAGTTAATTAATGACACTCGTTTTCATTCTAAAATCAAAATATCAGACATATTCATCTTTATAACAATATGAAAATTAATTTTCAGTATTAATCTAAAAAATCTATTTAAATTTTGATGCGTCTGACTTATAAAAACACACACACATATATATATATATATATGTATATATTTATTAATTAGTAAAATTTATTTTAAGAAAAATTGAAACTAATTAAATTTTGGGAAAGTAGTGATTATATAATAGTTTTGTTATTTTATATGCTAAAATTTATTAAGTACTTTTTTTTTTAATTTGAGACTTACCAAATTACGGATCCTAAATATATTGATCTTGAATTATGATATATTAATTAAATTTTAAAGTTATCATAAATTTGTTGTGAATTCAGTTTAGGTAATTGTCTATTAAATTAGAAAAAAGATAAATAATGATAAAGTTATGTTAGTTATTAGTTTAATAGTATTGAGGTGTAAATAAATTAAAGTTGTAATGGTTAATTTATAAGTGTATTTGTGTTTTAATTATATTAGATTTCAATTGATTCCACAGATAATTCAACATGTTCCATGTAATTAATGTTACAGCAGAAATCTAGATAAATTTTTTTTTTAACACTGGATAATGCGATTATAAACGATAAGACGATTCTATATGCGACATGTCTTATAATGATTCATGTCTGAATACATCATTTGAACCGTTTTATAAGATCTACGTTTGGTGGTATTTTTTGTGCTATGCTGCAGATTTTTTATAAGTATTTATTTCATTAATTCGCATAATTTTATTTTTTTTCTAAAGATCGAAACTCCGATTTTATGGTGTTGAACATCTAGATAGAGATCTATGGATAAAACAAATATAGAGGAAGCTACACAATTTAAAGGGTCAAAATAGAAACACAGAACTGAAAAGTATACTCAGTGCCATATGATTTAATAGTATGAATTTAACTTGAACTTAATGTCGTTTGGTTTGTCATCAAATGCAACTGCAAATCATATCGAAGTAACGCCCGTGTCATAATATATCTGATTAAGGACTATTATTTTCTGTTTGACAAAAAAAAAAGGACTATTATTTTCTCACTAATCAGGCTATTGTTTTTTTCTCAATAAACTAATTTAAAGAAATACAGATTATTCAAGTGCTATTTCCAAGGCAGATGCAGGTTACTATCTCTCGATCTTCATCTCGGAGTGTGGTTCTTTATGTGTTTTCTGACTTGCTTTATTATACTAATATTATTAATAGATTAATGAAGATTAATAGTTTAATAGATTAATGAAGACATAAACTATAATTTAATAATCATAGATTAATGAAGATTTGTGAACCCCATTAATAAAGTTTAATAGTTGTTGTTCTTATAGTCTTTTACCGTATAGTTTTCTCCCCCCATCTGTCTCGTCTCACTGTCTTTTCCTCTCAAGTTTCAAGTGCCCTAAATAAAAACCTCTTTCCCCTTCTCTCTCTCTGCAGAAGAAGGTCAGATACAGAAACTGACTGCAAAGAACAAAGCTGCAAGGTGCAGCTATTCCTTAGTAAAAAGCTTTGTTCTCTTTCTTCTTTTGCTCTTCACATCCCCCCCAACAGAGACTTTTCTGCTATTTAAAACCAGACCCTGGAAAAAGTAGCCAACACTCTCTCTTTCCCATGGATTTGCAACTGAAACAATGGAGGAGCAAGCAGGTGCAGACAGAGTCAGAACCACAACCTTCTGCAGCTAAGATACCAAGACATGCCTTTGATCCGATTCAGTCCCAAACTGCAACTTCTACTGTTCTTCCACTCTTTGCCCCTGAACCTGCGTCTTCTAAACTCTCCTCCTTATGTCCTGATTCTTCTTCCAGGTTCTCCAGTGAGTCTTTTCTTTCCTCATTTTTCTGAAAATTAAGAGAGACTTTTCGCTCGGTAGAGTCAAACAAATGACATCCATTTTGTTGTTGTTCTGTAGAGATGGGGAGTTTCTTTAGCTCGGCACAGTGGCAAGAGCTTGAACTACAGGCACTGATCTACAGGTACATGCTGGCTGGAGCTGCTGTTCCACAAGAGCTCCTTCTACCAATCAAGAAAAGTCTTCTCCATCTATCTCCTTCCTACTTTCTTCACCACCTACCTCATTACCAGCCTGCTTGTTAGTCTCTCTCTCTCTTTCTCCTTTCTTGGTTTCATTCATCATGAGAATATGCTTCTTTTATTCTTTATTTAAATCACTTCCTCCTTGTTTGAAGAGAAAATTTAATATATTTTATATATGTGATGCATGGGTTCTGTGATGTTGTTGCTGGAGTTATGTTCCCAAGATTTAGTATTATTTTATTTTGTAAATCTTGAAGAAGCATGTGATGGGTTCTTGATTTTGTTTAAACAATTTTAAGTATATAATTTCATATAATCTCTATTCGTGATCTCATCTGTGATATGGGAAAACAGGGTATTTGGGGAGGGGGGCGATGGATCCTGAGCCAGGGAGATGCAGGAGAACTGATGGTAAGAAGTGGAGATGTTCAAGGGACGTCTTCGTTGGCCACAAGTACTGCGAGCGCCACATGCACCGTGGCCGCAACCGTTCAAGAAAGCCTGTGGAAACTCCCATAGTCAATGCTACCACCACCACTTCCATGGCTTCCCCAGCCACAGCGGCACCGTCATCAACACCATCCTCTGCTTTTGGCGGTGGTGAGGAAGTGGGTCAAGGTGGATCATCTAGCTTCTTCTTCTCAAGTCAAAGGTATTAAATGACTGTTTGTTTCATGTCTGTTTTTAGTTCTTGATCTTTGTTGGTCAAAAGCATTAAGACAATAAGCTTTTGGTTAAAGACTTGAGACAGTTGAATTTCACCATTTAAAGATTTTTTGGAAAGTCAAGATTGGTGATATTTAACAACTAATGACACACAACTTGGGTTTGTATGTTCATCATACACTGAATGTGAAGTTATGTTGTGGAGAGATGGGTAATGTTGGAAACTGAGAGACACATCCTTATGATTTTAGGCTTCTTTATTTGCTAGCTTTTTTATTATTGACAGATAATAATGATAACACTGGATTTGATAGAATCTATTATTTGAAGCTAGCTGTGAAACTTTTCAAACAGAAAGAGAGAGAAAGAGAGAGACTTTAGATACAGAACAAAGGAATGGTAGGACCTTAGTGAAAGCTGACCCATCAATGTCTCATATCTTGCAGAACAAAAAGTTAAAGCTTTTAGATTCTTCTGCACCCACTTTCCCTATCCACACACATCACATGATACAAAACTGATTACTAACAATAACAATAATAAACTGTACTATTCTTAACAACCTGCATTTAAAACAATGGAAACGCTTCCAACTATGCTGTTGTTAAGCCTAATTGTGGAATATCTGTTGACAATATTTTGCTTTGTGATTTGATAACAGTTGTTCAGAGATGAAACAAGAAAGCAACAACAACAAGAGGCCATACGAGTCCCATAATGGATTTGGGAGCAATGGATCAGACGGAGGCCACATCTTGAGGCACTTCTTTGATGATTGGCCTCGTTCTGAAGCCGACAATAGTTCAAGCCCCATGATCTCAGCCACTTGTCTCTCCATCTCTATGCCTGGAAACTCTTCCTCAGACGTCTCTCTGAAGCTGTCCACTGGTAATGAAGAGGAAGCTAGGAGCAACAACATTGGGAGGGACCAGCAAAACATGAGCTGGTGGAGCGGTGGGGGTACCAACCACAACCACCATCACATGGGAGGACCATTGGCTGAAGCCCTGAGATCTTCCTCATCATCTTCCCCGACCAGTGTTCTCCATCAGCTCGGTGTTTCAACGCAAGCCTTTCATTGAACAGTCTCAAACCAACGCAACTGTTTTGCTTTGTGTTTTTTCTTCAAATTTTTCGCTGTATAAAGAGAGGAGGCTTTGTTATCATCTTCCATTCTCTTAAGCTTTCACATGTATCTGTAACAGTTCTCTGCAGATTTGCCTCTCAAAGAATAATGTTTTTGGAACCAAGCAAGTGTTCATATCGTATCACTTAGTAGAGAAATTAATGGTAGTAGTTTTGAGAAAAGAAATAATATTTAAAGTATAATTTGGTAACATAAGTTGTTATTATTGTTACTAACCAAATACTAGCAACAAAGAAAATTAAATGATTTCAACAACTTCAAACATACAAAGACTTTCAACTATGTTGTACAAAGGTTTCTTCACCTTCTTTGGAAGTTGAGGAACTTAATACCATAAGCAAAGACAAAGGCAAAGAGTAGTATCCATGCAATGTGGACAGCAGCTACAACTGGTAAGAAGTCATGTTCGAATCCGAAGCCATTCTTGAGCAACGTTTTGAGACTCATGTCTCCAACACCAGTGATCTGCACTATAGAATCCTTGTCTCCTACTTGAGATGTAATGATTCCATACAGTGTCCAAGCCACTGGTGTTGCCCAGTAGTACCATCTCCACCATATCGGTATTTGCTGCGTTTGTCACCAGAACTTAAAAGGTTAGTTACACTCTTTTTTCATATGATATTGATTGATGTAATTTTCTTAATAATGTTACCGGTCTAGGGATGAGGAAACCAGAGAAAAGATTCCAAAGAACGACGAAGAAGGACATGCAGATTCCAGCGATTTGAGGGTTTGGTGTCAAGGCCATAAGCATCATACCATATAGAGTGAAGTAGATGAAGCTTGTTAACATGTAGTAGTAGAACCATAAGAACTTGGTCACTGTCCAGTCGTATCCTATCATTGAGTAAAGGATTAGCGTGTAAACTCCTGTCTGAATCGTGTTGTACATGATCTCCACAGCCACCTTGGAAATTGCATAAGGGATGGCTGAGTACATTCCAGCAGCTTTTTCGCGGTAGAAAACAGTTCTCTCAATAGCTATTACAGGTTGAACTGCTGCAGCGTTGGTGGCACCGAGGAACAGTACAGCAGCATACATGGCTCCAAAGAAGTTATTAAGGTCTTGCTCTTTCTCTCTGTTTTATGGGATGAATCAGTCACGGTTTTTTGATAAAATGATAGTTACATAAGAAAGGAGCCTTACATTTTCGTTCCTGTTTGCCAGAAGATCAAACCAAATAAGAGGCCAAAGGCTATAGTCATGAGAAACCTGATGGAATTGTACTGAGGGAATCTCCAGTTTGACCAATACTGTTTCCACAAGCAAGCTTTGGTTTGTGTCCAAAACGGTTGTGAGTACTTAGTTGGGAAGTAGAGATCATTTGATCCTGGTGGTGGAGTACTGAGCTCTTTGATGAGTTCCTGGTTTCTCCTACGAGTTTTCAGACAGTTTAATACTCTGGTCTAGTATTAATATTAGTAACGTGTTTCTCAAGCATACCCATAAAGAGATGAGTTGGTGAATATTTGAGCAAAGTCCAAGCTCATTTGTGACTCCATTGAAGGAGTAGTGACATCAAGCATCCATGTAGCAGGATTGTATCCGTCCTTGATCTTTGGAACCCCTTCAACAGCCTGAAAGCAGTATTAGATATGTGTCACAAACACATAAGGCCAATAGATGGTTAAAAATGATTAGACTACCTCAAAGTATTCAATGAGTTTTTGTGACTGATGCCCTAGACTTCCAGCATATATAACTTGCCCTCCACGTTTCATCAACAGAAGCTGCATTAACCCAAAGATGATTCAACAACTGTATACTGGTTTTGAGACTCAAAAGTATAGAGTGACTGGAAGCAAAACCTCATCAAAGGATTCGAAAATGTCGATGCTAGGCTGGTGAATGGTACAAACAACAGTTCTTCCTGTATCAACAGTGTTTCTAACTGTACGCATAACAATGGCAGCAGCTCTTGCATCAAGACCAGATGTAGGCTCGTCCATGAAGATAATAGAAGGGTTAGCAACGAGTTCAACTGCAATAGTGAGCCTCTTTCTCTGTTCTGTTGAAAGCCCATCAACTCCAGGGAGTCCTACTATAGAGTTTCTAAGAGGTTTTAGCTCCACTAACTCCATCACTTCCTCAACAAACATCTATCATTCACATAAATAGGAAAAATATGTTACCAGCCTTACTAAATTGCCTATAGTCCCCAAAATCTCAGGACCGGTTCTGTACATACCTCTCGTGTTTTGGCATCTATATCTACGGAAAGACGAAGCCAAGCTGAATAGATAAGGGATTCATAAACTGTAACATGTGGAGAATGGATGTCATTTTGTTCACAGTAACCAGAGACTCTGGCAAATGTTGATTGGTTCTTTGGATAACCGGATATGCTAATACTCCCTTCGACGTTGCCTCCTGTTTTCCTGCCGGCCAAGACATCCATTAAGGTTGTCTTACCTGCACCACTGACACCAACCAATGCAGTCAATATGCCTGGCCTGAAAGCTCCACCAACGTCTCTTAGTAACTGGAGGCGATCCCCTTCAACTCCCTGAGCTTTCATTTCCTGCAATGTTTTAAGGGAAACAATGAATGAAACTTTAATTGTAGAGATGTAACTGAGACGTGTAATTTACTTACTGCAGGCATGTCCACGTAGTAGTTCACACTGTTGAATGCAAGAGAAAGTGGTTGGAAAGGTAAAACCATTCCTCTCTTCGGTCCATTACTTGAACGGCTACTTAGTTCCACAAGAGAACCTGCACAAATTCTCAGTAGAATCAGAAACCTAGGCACATTGTCTAAAGTGAAAAGACAGAACACTCAAACGTAAAAGAGTTCACCTTCTGTTCCTTTCTGTTTGTCTTTATCTTCTTCCACAACTGTAGCTTTGGAGTCACCAAGAGCTGAAAGAGTACATAAATGTTTTTCAAGATCTTTTCAACTAGAAAATGATCCTTGTCCAAAGCTGGAAATGCACTTACGGTTCAAATACATCAAGGCTATTATGTAAAAGAGATTGAACAACAAAGAAAACCCGAGTAGCGCCACGATACAGATCCAGAACCAGTATGGCTCTGTAACGAAGCCTCGGCTCTTCAGAAGGACTTCTCCAACTGTTTTTGCATTGATGCGGGTATCATTGTTGGGCTGCGACATGTAACATAACAGATTTTGCATCACAATAGGCAAAGAGAAGTCAAGCAAATGAGGACTTGATCACTTGGTGAAGTCTTACCGCTCCCCATCTGTCATCTAGAAACTCATTCATAACAATAGCAGTCTGTCCGTACATCATAGGGGATATGTAATAGGCCCATGTCATCCATGGAGGGATATCATCTGATAAAAAAAAGATAATATAAGATATGGTTTCGCTTAACAATCTCTCACAGACCAAAGATGCTATCAAGAGAAGGGTGTTTGATTCTGTAGTTATATGCTCTGTAGTAAGACATATGACCATACTGTTACTGTTGACAACAAACGCCAATTAACCTCAAAGAAACTAAAGAAACTTAAGAGAGCAAACCAGGATATCCATTTTAGGATTTGTATATTAACAATATGATAAAATCTATATACTCATATTTATACTTGCCCAATATTCATTTTCTCTTTAGAAAAACGAATTTGGCCTTTTACGGGTGCACAAAGATTTAAGTCACTTCCAGAACTAATACTTACCTTTAGCAATAATGAAACCTCCAAGAGTAAATATAATTAGCATTGTGAAGGTCCCAACCGAGTTGGAAATAACTTCTGTTCTTCCAACGGCTCCAAGGAATCTAAACAAAGAAAGTGCCATCTGATTCACACAGAAGTATGCCAACAACTGTCGAAAAAACCTAATGGCACAAGTTTGGTTAGTTCAAAAGAAAGTTCCTTGGTGATATTCATGAGCACTAGAAGCAAGTAGATGTACCTGGAAGCAGCAGGAGCAAAACCTATAGTGTAATATGTAAATGCTATCCATATTCCTGACTCAATAAGAGATAATGGGATCTTTAGAAGCCACGCTGGTAAGGCGAAAGCCCATGGAGGATAGAACAAGAAGTCCCTCTGCTTGTAGAAAACTGGGAGCCTCATCACTGTGAAACCTAGTTCAACCATTCCATTAAAGAGTACATTGATCAAGCTGAAAAATAGAGCACCATAAAACTTCTGACCATCTGCCACCGTGCCTACATGCATTTCTGTCCTAAGATAGACCGTCATGGCAATCAAAGACATGATGGTTATCTGGACCGTCTTGAAGACATACACAAAGGAGTTGCGTTTCATAAGAAGCCATTCTCTATCAAAGCATGCCTTGAAAAGGTCCCGGTTTGATATACCATACTTCTGTGTCACTAACGCAGCAGGATGTGTTTTAGCTTTTTCATAAGGAACCCTCATGTCTGATGCTAGTTGCTGCCCGGTGTGGAAAGAGTTAAAGGCGCTTGAGAAGTCACTCTCTGAGACATAGCTGTAAGGTTGTTCTCTCCTGTTCCAATACTGTTCTTGGTCTTTCTTAGACGTGACTTCTTGCAGAAAGTCTGCAACACCTTTCCTTTCAGGACATTGGAACCCCATGTACTCAAAGAACTCAAGAACCTTGTCCCTTGGGCCCTGGTAGACAATGTGTCCCTCTGAGAGCAGGATAATGTCGTCGAAAAGCTCAAATGTCTCTGGTGCAGGTTGCAGAAGAGAGATGATCATTGTAACATCTGATATATGAACTAATTGCCTCATGAACTTGCAAATCTGGAATGTTGTGGAACTGTCCAATCCTGTTGATATTTCATCCATGAAAAGAGCTGTTGCTGGTCCTACCAACATCTCTCCTGCTCAGTTTTAGACAAGAGTCATCCATGTTATAGACACTGTAACTATTCATGGGGATAAAAGTAATATACTAAAGTTTTAACCTGTTGTTAGACGCTTCATCTGTCCACCAGAAACACCTCGTCTCATCTCATCTCCAACAGGTATGTCAGCACAAATGTCAAGACCAAGTATCTGTAAAGTTAGCATTTACCAAAGATGAGCCTAAAAACACCATTTCTTCACTTTTTAGCACTAAGAAGATTCAAATTTGAGTTTATCATGGGTTTCTAATTACCCGATTGCGATAAGCGGATGAACTCTTACCCTTTATATATTAATTAATTATTTCTCTAACTACTGATGTGTACTTCTTTTATTCATTAACGGAAGATGCAAGAAAAGCTGTACCTTAAGTACATAGTCGGTAACCAAACTAGTTTCTTGCCCTGATATGGCAATAGATTTCATGAATGCATCAATCTCAGGGTCTGGCTTTATACCCGCTTCTCTCTCCTTCCTTGAGAGCTCAGTAAGCATCTGGTACCGAGTCCCAACACCTAGACAGCGTCCAGAAAAATCTAACGTCTCTCTCACAGTCATTTCTCCAAAGTGGAGGTCATGTTGACTGATGTATGCACATGTCTTTTGAGGAACAAACTCGCTAAACTCATGACCACAGTAAGTTATCCTCCCAGACATCTGTTTGCCAATAAATACAGATGTTTTTTTTTTAATACAGAAATGTTAACTCAACCACCAAACATCTAAATCAATATCTAAGATAGAGAACAAACCTGGAGAGTGTCATCGAGCTTTCCAGCCAAAGCTTGTAGAAATGTTGTTTTCCCTGAACTTGGTGGACCAAGTAATAACGTCATCCTGCAAGCAAGAGTGTTCAACAACAATACTCACTATATCTCCTTCATATATACCAGAGATCACTGTCTCATTATGAAATTATTTTTACCTTGATGGTTTGACAATGCCACTGATATTTTTAAGTATCTGAATTTTGCTCTTTTTAGATGGAAGGAGGTGGAACATTCCAAGAATGCTCTATATCAAGAAAATAACAGAAAAACGTATTGAGTAAAGCTTGGCCATTGTTTATAGAAAGAAAGGAAAAAAATAAAGAAATGAATATAATTATTTCAAAACCGTAATTAATTAAGTAAATTTAACATTTTATACATATGTTCTAAATGTATTAAGATAAATACAATTTGGACCGATAAGACTTCAACATCGCGAGTTGACAAAAAGACTTTCATCCCACTAAAAGGGAACATTTATATGCATAATGCATTAGACGTAAGAACCTTGTGAAGTTATAGGTTTTATCTTTTTCCTGAAACTCGTATCTAAGTATCTTACAGCATCTTGGCAGCTTGGCATCTTATGTTTGGCTTATTTCTTCTAAGAATATAATTTTAGTTATTTGTTAACATTGTAAAAAGATAATCCTAAAAATATCATTAAAAATTAATTTATTTCATTAAAAACTGAAAGCTACCTAATATGTGAAAAAAATATCGTATATTATAAAACAAATTTCTTAAAACATCTTTTAAAATTGTGCATCTATTATTTTTTCAAAGGAATGAATATAATTAATAAAATAAATAAAAAAAAGGATTGAGAACCTCGAGTGTATTCAAAGTGACGTTGAAGAGAGTAGGAAGCGCTCTGCTTGCACTACGTACATCTCCTTGCACTGATATATTCTCATACCTTACTTCAATCTTCGGCACTTCGATTCCCACCCTGTTTTCTCAAACGGACCAAAACGAAATCCATTCAAAAAATGCTAAAAAGACATAAACACTTAGGTTTTGTTTTAATATTGTACTTGTGTCAGAAGGATACAGACCAAACTAAAAAATAAAAAAAGCACCAGAAGTACAAAAAAAACCTGTCTGTTCTTTCTCTCAATCGACGGAGAAACTTCTCGTTATCTTCTTCAACGAACTTCAAAATAATCTCCATGAGGTGTTTCTTCTCCTTAGGAGCGAGCTTCGTGAGATCAACTTCTTCAAGCCCAGCCTTCCCGTTGACCGACGTTTGTTGCGGCAACATCCCTTTTCGTAGCCTATCGTACGTCGGTAATCTCTCTAGCGCCGCCCACTTGAGCTCCACGTCATCTTCCTCTCTCCGTTCGCTTCTCCCGCAAACATTGTCCTCTGCCGGAAGAATTAATACGTCTCTGAAGCTTCTAGAAGCTCCGCGCAAACTCCGGTAACTGGAAGAGCCTAAACTCCCTCTCCTACTCTTCGTACGGACCAGATCTTCGTCTCGTCCTAACATCGCCGACGAGTCGTCCGGTTACGAGGAAGGAGGTGGAATATGCTTGGACGAGATTCAAGATTCGAAATCTCAAGTCTATTTGTTTCCGGCCGGCATTAAAGCTTTGGCGAGAGAGAGAGAGACAATAGGCGGGCGAAGTTTTTGGTCTTTCTACATTTTTACATTTCTTTGAAGAATGTATTATATAGATTTACAAATAAATAAAATAATATTATCTTTGTCTAACATTAAAAAAAAAAGATATATGATGGCAATTAAATCTGCCTATTTTAGTCAAAAATATAGATTTAATTATTTCTCTTTCAACTTTTTTGTAGATAAATCAAATATATTTATATTATAAATGTATGAAAGATTTAAGTAATCTGAAGATAATTATTAACATAAATAAAATATTTAAACAATTTAATAAAAATAAATGAGTAACCAAGTTTCCATTATTTAAAATTTATAAACTAATAATATATGTACGTACCTTTCAAGGTTCAATATATTGTTGATGGGTAACATTTTGTAGATGTAACTATGTTTCTTCACTGAAATTGAAATATATTATGACCAACAAATATTTTATGTATTTATGTTGGAAGATGCATCTTATAAGAGAAATTTATAAATTTATTTCAATTTAATAGTAATTTTAAAATTTTATTTTTAAAAATAATGTCTAACATCAAGATAGTAATTTTGGCGTTGAAATAATACTAAGTTTGATGTTAGGGTTGAATTCGTTCCTGAAAACTAATTAAACCACACTACAGAGACAAAATTCAGAACTATTTGAAAAAAACACTATAAACTTATAAAGTTTATTTTCCAGTTATGGATACTCATAGAAAATCTCATTGGAGAAAATAATCGAATGATCATAAATCACGAATGTCATCATCCATCTTTCATTTATCTCCTATATATATGTATATGTATATATTAAAAATCATTTTTAAGTTGATTTTTTTACTAGTCAACACTTCAGTCTTAAGCTGTTTACAAATTCCAAACTAAACAACCTTTAGCTTATTACGAGAATTACAAAAAAAAAATGCCATTGCATTATATACACGACCAAACTTTGGAGTATATACTCTATGGATTATTACGATAAATGAATTATCGCAGTTAATGCAATTTACACTTTCACATAATACAGACATTTTCCTTTTGTATAATTAGGAATATCTCATTTGTCCTCTATTCTTCTTCTGTTTGTTGACATCAAAAACTTTTGTCTGTATTGATATTACTTATTAGTTGTCTATCTAATTTTTTTTTTTTGACAAAAGGGCTATCTAAATATTTTTTACCTGCACAAAGCCAATAAGACAATCATTTTCGTATATCAGATAATGGTATCCAAGATATTGATTTTTGTAATGTTAAGAGCAACATTATTGGTTAGCATCTAAAAACAAGTATCTAAACAAATTAATATCTTTATCTTAATTTTCTAAAAAGATTAAAATGATCAATAAGTGGACAATAAGTGGACACATGACTTTAAAAGTTTTAATGAGTTTCCTATAAACTCCAATTTTAAAACTTCACTGCACTGTCTTTTCTTTTTTTTGTTCAAACCATCATTTTATTCATTCCACTTAAATCAAACAGAGTTAGCAATCTCAGAGAGATTGTTCGACACCTGAAACATACTGTTTTTAGCCAGCTTATCTGCTGGTTCGTTACAGACACGAAAAATGAAACTAAAGAAGATAGAGTTGAAGGAATCACTCAACACGCCAATGTCATAGAGTATGCCTATAAGAGCAACCACAACTTTGTTTCATGTAATTAAATCAATGAGACTTTTTGAATCTGATAAACAGATTACATCTTTGATGCCAAATGAAGCAGCCTCCGAGAGACCTGCGAGTAACACCAACGCTTCTGCTGCAAGGGCTGAAGCTATGTAGCGTATGTTCCTTGTTCCTTGGAAGCGGTGTGAATGTGCTGAGTCCGTGCAAACCCAGCCAAGGCCACCTGCAAGAGTAGAAGAATTTCATGCCGCATCCGAGGATAAGATGCTAACAGATTCCGGAACCTGAGGGAGTAGTTTTGAAGTTTCACTGCACTCTCTTTTTTATTTTTCTAAATTGTTTATTTATTTTAAAAGTGAAAAATTTCCTAATATATTTATATCGGAGGTGTTCTTATATATTAGAAACAGAAACACAGATCAAATCTAGAGCGGCATTAATGTTAGTTGTTTACATAAGTGTTTTTTGACAAAAATATAATTAAAAATAAAAAATCAAGAAAGAGAAAGTCATAAAATGTCTAATCGTTTCTTTAGCAATAACTTTTCCGCACGATTTAGAGATAGTATTTTTTCTCTGTGTCATTTTGTTATTAACACAGCTATTTAAGCATAGTTAAAATTTAACTATATGACAAAAATATAATTAAAAATAAAAAAAAAACAAGAAAGAAGAAAGAAGAAGTGATAAAATGTCTAATTGTTCCTTTAGCAAGAACCTTTCCAAACAATTTAGAGATAGTATATTTCCATGTGTCATTCTGTTATTGACACAGCTATTTATGCATCATTAAAATTTATTTATAAAACAGATTTCAGTTAAAATAATAATATAATAAGGTTAAGAAACTGTGGAAGGATATTTAACCGCTAACAGATACACATCAACGCAGCCTAAGCAAACAAACTGTTTCATCTTACTGGAAAGATTATAATTGTGTTTGACATGTAATCGATCCATACTATCTCCATAAATTACTCACACAACCCGTGTACGGTGTATCTTAAGAACACAACACATATAACCAGAATTCACCGGGCATCACAATATGCATGGGCATCGGACAAAGCATTAGTAACAAAGATACATCGCAATCAATACATACACCCATAAAGCAGCTTCAGCGCAACACAGTGGAATTCGGGTCGGTTTAATGAATTGAAACTCGGGTCTGTCGGATCCAAAACGCGGTGATCCGTGCGTTTCCGATATCATCGCCACGGTAGGCATCACTGTGGTTCGAGCTTCCTCTTCCTACTTCAGCGGAACTACTCCACAGCTGCGGAGGAACTTCCCATATGTTATTGCTCATGTTAAGGATGCTGATGTGTCAGTTAATAACTTCCAATTATTAATGAAGAAGTTTCCCTGACTGGGTGTACTGATGGTATATGTATTTTGTATAAACCGCCCTCTTCCAATCATAAGGATTTATACTTGTATATGAATTCACTAGTTTGTGTTGCCTGAGCTGATAACTAAACTGAAACTATGGTGTGTGTGAGATATGATTATCTTTGACAGGAGGTGATGCCCCTATCATAGGTGATCTGTGGGGGCTTTGAAGGGTCTAATAGACCAAGTTCATCTATCACTTTCAGCTAGTAGCTGGCAAGAAGATCACCGAGATTGCGATCAGCATCACCATTGCAAACAACAAAAGCTAAATGCCTCAAGAGAATCAGATGCAGTAAATATGTACAACTTCTTCTTAGTAAAGGACAAAACGATATACGAACATGTACGATTTTCTATTATCTCTACTTAATTCTCTGGATAGTAACGCATTACACAAAGATAAATTTATTGGAGCGATACATCTTATGCTTAAGTGACAGAACCATCAAAGAATGAAATGAATGTACACACTAACAACTATTCACAAGTTACCAACCAAAACACAGAGCTCAGTGGTGTCCAGACCCATCAGCTCCAAAGGAGAAGGCCTGATAACCCGTGGGACTAGTCAGCTTCCCAGAGCCACTGCTGCTACTAACAGACCGGTCTATCTCCTCCCTACAAGCCACCAGAGGGATCGGCCTTTGAGGTATAGAGATAACAGTGAACTCATTACTCTCCAGCATCTTCACCACTTGGTCCATCGTCGGTCTCGCGTGTAGCTGAGGGTGAGAGCAAAGCACAGCTATCAACACATACTTCTCCAGAACCTCCGGAGATCCCTTCTCCGGCATCCCGTCTTCCACCACGTCCAACGTCTGCCCTTCTCTGACAAGGGCCCAGGCCCAGTCAGCCACCGACACAGGCTGACCTTCCTCGTCCGTCACAATCGCCTTCCTCCCGCTCAGAAGCTCCAAAAGCACCACACCGAAGCTGTACACGTCGCTCTTCTCCGTCAGCTGCCCGTAGAGCGCATACTCGGGAGCTACGTACCCCATCGTGCCCGCGACACGCGTGCTCATATGCGTCATTCCTTCGGGGTTGAACTTGGCTAGCCCGAAGTCAGCAACTTTGGCTTCGAACCTCTCGTCCAAGAGGATGTTACTAGCCTTGATATCCCTATGGATGATCGAAGGCTGCGCGCCGTAGTGCAGATAAGCCAGTCCTCTCGCCATCCCAAGAGCTATCCTCTGCCTTAAAGGCCAGGGAAGGTGAGTCTCCGAGTCTCCGAATAGATGGTCGTGAAGACTACCGTTACTCACCAGATCACACACTATGATCCTCTGGTGACCTTCGTAAGCCGTAGTCGCCGTGCAGTAGCCTCTCAGTGCCAGAAGATTCACGTGGCGTATGCTCGCAATGACCTCGACTTCGTGAGCGAAGTTGGCGTCCCCATTAGCCGAACAGTTCTTGAACCTCTTGAAAGCAACCTCCGTGCCGTCTTGCAAGACTCCCTTGAACACGTTACCGTAGCCTCCCCTGCCTATGATGTTGTGCCTGGAGAAGTTGTTGGTGGCTTTCTTGATCTCCTCGAAAGTGAACTTAACCAGAGTAGTGCTCTCGCTCATCGAGTCTAGCCTGGACCGTGTGCCAGCTTCTAAACTATCTCTCTGCTGCCTCAGCTTCATCCTCCTCATCTTGAAGTCTCTCTTTCTCTTTAAATAGTACCATATAATCAAACCGGAGGCGACAAGAAGTATAACAAGTAACGGAACTAGTATCTTCACCACCTTCTTCTTACCGGAGCCGTTGCCACTAGAAGAAGCAAGATCAAGCAGAAACAAGCATTTAGCAGTTCCTTTATCAGTAGGACCGAACCTGTTAGCGAAAGCAGCGCCGTAGATCGAAGAAAAGCCAGTACAGTCGGAGACGTTTCCTAGTGAAGCTCCAGTGAGATAAGCCTGAAACGCTGACAAGCTCTGAGTGCACGAAGCACAAGGAGTGTTACTCTCAAGAGAGAGGTTACATCTCATCACAGCCGTACTAAGCGTTGAGTTAGGGATCAGAGCTTCGAACTGAGACCTGGTGGTGATGTTCATACATCCCTGAGAGATCCACGGCGTCTGGAAACCGCATCTTGATCTGACGTCAAAGCGAGGGAGGAACCCGGAGATGGAGGACTGTAGAGCGTCCCAGCAAGAGGAGGCGGAGGAGAGAGGCGGTGAGAATGAGCCTGTCTGACGGAGGTGGTGAGAGTAGACGAGACGGAGGCCTTGGAGGAGGTATTGGCAGGTGGTGGAGCCATCGGGGCTTGGACGCTTGAAAGGTTGTAAGATGGAGAAGTCGAGAGGACATGAGGAGTTCTGAGCTGCGACTAGAGAAGAGGATGCTGCGGTGAAGAAGAGGAGGATGTGGACGACGGCGGTTCGACGGAGAAACATCTGGCGGTGGCGCTGGCAAAAGAGAATAAGGGAAGAGAGAGAGAAGGTTTAGTTGACTTTGCTTTTGTAAATATCCTGTTCTCTCTTGTCTCTCTCTCTAGTGTATTCATGTGTGTTGTGTAATGATAATAATTATATTAATATTAACAATAGATTATATAATATAGTAACGCCTGATTTTTCTTTTGTGGGGTCAAATATCTCCGAAATTGCATGAGAACTTTCCTTTTTGTGTTATTCAATGGTTGTTAGTGGTGATCTGATGATGATGATAATATTTAAAAATACTTGATTGGATTCAACTACTAACTTTTTTCACTTTTTCGTATTTTACTAACCTATTTGCATTTAAATAATAAAAATGTGAGACAGTCACAAAACTAAGGTTGATACGTGTCTTATCATCTGGCAACAATTCATAAATATATGGTTTTGATATACTGTAAATAAATAATTCTATAATGGATTATAGGCGCGATTAACTCCGGTTTTTTAGCCAAGGTTATTAACTCATGATTTGATATTTTTTTATTTTTTTATACTTTTCGGTTAAAAAACGACTCTTATATCTCTTATTTAATAAACAGTTCTTAACTATTTTTAGTTAAAATCTAAAAAAGCTATAAACAGTCTATTAGCCAAAGTTAAGAACTCCAGTTAAAAAATTCGAGTTAATGATGGTCACAAATAGGAACATTGGGACATGAGACGACTTATGTGATCCTAATTTTTTTTAATAAAGTATTAATATTTAATTATATGTATTTTAATAATTGTAACCACTATATGAAAAACGTGTATAATGTGTATTTCTCACAAATGTAGGAGAATTTCCGAAACAAAAACCATCTTTGCTCTTTCTATCATTTTATACTTGTTATGGTGGCCTTAGTATTAGTTCTTTATAATGGACCCAAAATCAGCGGTCTTTTAACAAACCCAATGAAATATTCCGCTTAACCCAAAAGGCTCAAGTCCAAGGCGTGTGGAAATATTGACACTCTTAACTCTCTCGTTCTTCTTCATTCGGTAGCTTACTTGCTTTTGGTCCAAGTTAATAGCTCCTGAGCTTTTGCTATTTAATGTTCTTGGGTCCTTACGTTGGTTTCACTAGATATTACCAGTTTCGATTTATTTACTCTCAATGTCTGCTTTCTTCTTGTTTAGATTTTTGCTTCTGCTTTCTACCTTTTGCAAAGGAGAGTACAACAACAACGTACTATTGATAACTTAACCATAACTTTTATGTCTTCTCTATCCTCTAAAACAACTCTAAGACACATGTACTCCTTGTGAACCCTAAACTAAAGTCTGATTTAACTCCAGTTTGATATAGTAAACAATAACAACATAAAACCACATCTTTTTCGTTTTATTAAAGTCACCAACAAAGAACGTATGATGAGTATGCAATTGTTTCATGTTTCATGAATGAAAACCCTTTTTCAAAAAAAAAATGCAATTGTTTCATGTACTGGATCTTTTATATGTGAAATTTCTTTATAAAATATGAATTGGCTACTCATCCATTCTCATAGTAGTTGAATTTTTGGAGACATACATGATCCATTATCGTGAATCAGGTAGAAGAAGAGAAAATACAGAACGCCATCCTTCATCAGTAATATGAACATTATCCCAGAAAAAGAATGACTTTGGATCTTTGCAGACACTGTATAACCTTCTACCGTATATGTCTACATCTCCACAAGAGTTTCCTCCTTTTCTTCCCTCACAACATGCCTTCAATGGTTCCGAAAATGTCGAAACTCCTGCCCAAGTTAAACATGTGTATGTTACAAACTTACATTCTTGAACTATCCATTAATGTTTCACGTCCTCTTTTTCTTTTCTTTTATTGAATTTTTTATCATATGATATTGCTAGTTTAATTACTCCCATATAAAAAAGTAGCTAGTAGGATCCAGGTGGGATGTAAGATTTAGATGTCCATAAAAATTTATCAGTTAATCTTAATAAGACAAATTTTTATTCGAGGCCATGCGAACCTAAGTATAATATTTCTTTAAAATTTTAGGGTAGTAACGAATGTTTTATCCGACTGTGCATAAAACCGGCTATATTAGGTTCAGTGATACCGATAGATTATTCATAAACACTATCATAGAGTATACCGAGATATTCATAAACACTATCATAGAGTTATCTCTGATTATAGTTACACACAAAAATGAATGAAAGAACACGAAAGAACAACGTACCTGGAACTCCTCTATACTTGAATATGGTCATGAAAGCCTTGTAGAAATCAAGCATGAGGAAGCTTTTCTCATTATTCTCATCGTTTAGTTTTCTCAATCCTTCACGGATAAGACTGTTGTGGAGCTTCGTCAACGGGTTACTAGTGTTGCAGCCTTTAGAAGTGGAATATAACGGCACACAATTATGCGGTGGAGATAAAACTACAAACACCTTTCTCACTCCCAAGTCCTTAATTCGCTTTACATCCAACAAAATCTGTTTCGTAACTCTCCTTATCAATGCTGGACGGCCCTGCATGCCATTTCATTTTCTTTTCTTATGACAATATCAAGGCTACATAAACTTAAATCCCGATGTACCGGTAAAACATAATTTCGTTACCTACAATATTCTATTTTGATTTAGAAAAACCTCCAACAATGAAAAAGAAAAATCGGGGTTTTGAAGCTAATAAATAAGAGTTTGTAAATTGTAAATTATTGTTCACATTGTTAATAAAAATCTTAAACGAGTATTTGTTCCAATCGAGTCTCTTTCTAATTTTCTAGCTTCTTTCAAGTTTAGTTCATCGTGTTACTCAACAAAAGTTAATACAGTAGCCGATAACTTTTATAGCCATCATAATAACATCATTATTAATTTGTATACCTGCGAGGTACCATTGAATATGTTGTACTTGATATAGTCATTGCCGATGAAGCTGAAAAAAGCTACGGAAGAGTTGAGATCGGCCGGCGAATAAACATTTTTCCGGAGAAGTCGTTCAAAGGAATTGATCTGCATACTCGCGGTGGGGACTGTGAAAATTGTCTCATACACGCCAGCTCCACCAAATGCGAAATTGATTCCTTTATTCACAACTTGTCTCGGTAGTGCGAACCTCCTCCATTTATATGCAATCGGTGTTCTAAGTCCAAGATACTTGGCTACATGATATAATACGAGCCAAAGTAATGAATTATTGATTTTGGATTGCATATAGTATGTTTGCACGGAAATAAATAATAACACGGTTTTATTTATGTATTTATATGACCGTTTAATAATTGA
The DNA here is from genome assembly GCF_020379485.1 of Brassica napus. Lineage (NCBI taxonomy): Eukaryota > Viridiplantae > Streptophyta > Magnoliopsida > Brassicales > Brassicaceae > Brassica > Brassica napus. Next base: position 8,714,744 of record NC_063436.1, on the reverse strand, counting down.
ATACGGTGTAACGACTAATTAAGATGTTTCTAACGATTGCAGATACCTACTTTTAGTTGCAACCGATGTACATTATATTTTTGGTGTAACTCGTATGAACTCTTATTTCGCGATTATATGAAATAAACAAAATCAAATAATTTAGTACACTTTAGTTAGTTTTAGTCAACACATTTTCAAAAAATGGTTGCTAAATTAAAATAAAATCAACAAATAAAAGAATGTAAACTATATAATCGACTATTAATTAGAAGTAAATGAGTTCGACGTGATATTTGACTAATTTAAGTGTATATATATAGTATTATATATAAATTATAAAGTTACCATTTTAAACAAGAAAATATCTATAAATATCACTCTTCACAATTAAGGGAACATCAGGTTAAAAAAGAAGAAGTTATTTAGAATAAAGCCAAAATACCGTTTCATGTACAACTAAAACAAGCAATGTTTATAGATATTTTCTTGTAAGAGACTTTAGAGTTTTCGCAAATAGCTATAAGTGTGGAAGTGGAACCAGTTACCTATTTAGAATAAAGCCAAAATTGCAGGTGTGGAGTTTTTGTATTTTTCAAGATGAAAAGTCTATTGTGGTATACTAGCATAGTGATTTTTAAACCCAAAATACTTTAAATAAATTAACTTTCATTACCGAGATAGTCAGTTGAAATACGACCATCACCAAACCTGCCGGTAGGCTTTCCCGGGAAAGTGATTCCGTAAGGAAACCTCCATGAGGGCGAGATTATGACTGGTGTGTTCCCGGTGTCTGCGTACGAGTCTCCGAACACAAACAACGCTGTCGGTTTGAAACCAAACTTGCCATCTTTAGTGGGCTCGCTAGATGGAGAAATCGATCCTTTTACACTTTTGTAGCCTAGAGCCGTTAGAAATTTGATATAACGAATTAACTTTTATTTATATCAATTTATATATGTGGAGATTCATTAATCAACTTAGCAATGAGCGTATATATGCAGATTAAGCGGAAGAAAACATAAGGTATATATTGATACCTGAAAGAAGAATCAGGCACAAGAAAAGAAACCAAGGAGTGGTTTTAGTTATGTTCATGGTCCGAACTTTGTGTGTATTGTTGTTGCTTGGAAAAGGTATGAAGCTGCTTGAATGTATATATAGGTCGAGGAGATTATGTGCGTGTGAGTTTTAGATTTAGCAGTTTCCGATATTGAAATAATTAATTTCATTGTGTTTCTAATTTAAACTCCTTTCAAAAAAGGTTCTTCATTTAAAAATTGATTAAAACATTTATGGGGGTTATTTTTCACAAAAAACAGCTGGAAATGAAAAAGGCCAAAAACCAAACCGGGTTGATACAAACCCTAACCGATTGGATACTTAAACTCCTTAATTTTGCTTCCTCGGTTTCAAGTTATAAATATTTTCTATCTTCAATAAAGTTATATATTTTTTCAATTTATGTCAATTAGATTTTTTTTTATAGTCACAGATTAAAATGCGTATATTCAAATCCCTATATTTGGATACTAGGAGAAGTCCGCCCTGCGGGCGGGATAATAGGATGTTCATAATTTCACATTATTTATGAGGTTGTGTGTTAGTTGTCTGTACGAATTCCATGTTTGAGTGTGACATGATCTTCGTATCTATATGCTGAAGCTGTAGGATTTACAATGCAGAGTTTTCATATTTGTGGAACTAAATGAAGAATTTTTAATATATTGTATTGGTTTCCAATTTTTTCCATTGCCATGAACTGACTATGATTTATGTTATTTATTTATGATTTATGAACATGTTATTTGCCATCATTAAAATTAACACGTGACTCGCGACCTTCAAGGAAACATGTTAGTTTTGATTTTTATTTTATCATTGTAATTAAAACTACTTTAAAACAGATAAATAGATAATATGAAACTATCTTTACTATTTATACTCATACTTGTTTGTTAGAATCTTATATCCTATTGTATATGAAATGAAGTTACCCAGTATTTTGATTAGACCTTTTCAAATAAATATTACAGACTAAGTTATAAAATATAATTTGTACAATAATTTTATCGTACATAATTAAATTATAAAATATATCTATAAAATTATTCGAGAAGTAAATTTGCTGATTTTTCACGTTCTCTATAATTTTAGGTTTAGTCATATTTTTAATTAAATTATTAATTTTAATAAATAATTTTAATTATTTAGCTGATAATTTATCAAGATATTATCTTGAAAATAAATAAAATACAAAAGATAATAGGAAAAATTTGGAAAATACACTTATATGAGATTTTAATTTGAAAACTACACTATTATTTATATTTTGTGAAAACTACGCCTTTGTATAGGTGAATTGATTAAACCGTCCAATTTGGATATTATTATTTTTTATCATAATTTTCTATTATAACTTATAACTTAATAATTTTAACAAAAATATGTTTTTAAAAGCAAAATCTTAATAATATCTACACAATATCTTTGTTAAAATATATTTTCAAATTTTATTAAAAACAACAAAAAAATAACATTTTTTTAGTTAATTTGCTGATTGACTATATTGGGAGAAAATATTAGTTTTGTAGTAAGAGGGTTGAGAGAGATAAGAAGAAAAAAGAGGAGAGAGAGAGTGAAATGGTTAATTGGTGAAATATAGTATTTTCTGGTTATAGGTTAAAATTTCCCCCTTTTTTTCGAACACCTAAAAAAACAACATTATCCTACGTCTTTAGTGTCTTCTCTTACAAAGCATTCTCTCCTTAGTTTCTTCTACCTTTCATTCATAAGTTTGTTTGCATACTTTTAAGTGTAACTCATTTCTTAAATTCTAATCTTCTGTTCTTTCTCACATCATATATTTCTCTTCAAAATTGAAAATGTTATGAAAATAACCAGAGAAACAAAATTTATGAAAGATAACAAAAAATTCTCACAAAATTTGGATTTAAAGCTTATTTGATAGAAAATGATTTGCAGAAGAATGTACATATATGTAAGAAATGAGATGATTACTTTTGTATGGGGTATTAGGGTTGTTGTGCAATTTCTTTTATACAATTTAAGCAAAAAATAACTTTTGTTTAAGCAAAAAAAACTTAATAAAGGTACAACACACATCATATTTTTTTCCTTTCATAATATAATTGTTGCTTTTCAAACCAGTTATAAGAAGAAGAAAAAATCTTGTTATTTTAAAATTTTAATAGTAAAATAACACATTCATCTCAAACATAGATTAATCTTAAATACAAATAATTATATTAGTATTGTTATTTTCGAATTTAGTTTTATTTATTAAAATTTTAAGTGGATAAAGATGTGTTTTCACATCTGATAAGATGTAGTTTTCAAAAAATAAAATGAAAGATGTAATTTTTAAATTGTAAACTGTAAATATAATATTGTCAAATTATCCTATAAAATTATAGTTAACTTTATCTTTTATTTACTTTATTAATATTAAATATTATATTAATAAAAAATGAATAATTTCTTTTCTAAGATATTTTTTTAGGACAATCAAAATCACTCATTGTGATAATTTCTGAAAATATTTCAGCAAAGAATTTAAAGATATTTATATTATTATTTGTGAAGTAATTTTTTCGTTTCCCTGTTAAAAGTTAAAACGTTTAAAGTTGTTATTATCTTTATAAATAATTAGATTATATTCCTAATATATAACTACCCATAAATTCAAAACAAATTTCTTTAATTTGAAAATCACCATTATCTAAAACGATTTTATATCATGTTATCCAAAAATATGTTTCATCATAATATTTTTAAAATAAATATAAATCTATGTATATATTAATGTTTTCAAGTTAATTTATGTAATTAAATATATTTTTTTTATCATGCACAAAAATTTAATACTTAATTAATTATCAAATATTTCAAAAAACATGAAAATAATTTATTCTTATGGTTAATGAATTGATAATATATTTATTTACAATTTTTTGTAAAATTATTAAAATATGAAAACACCTAATTGATCGTATTTTGACCTGAACAACAAACACTCACGACAATAGACATTGTGTTTTGACCTTTATCCGCTCTCGCGTAAAGAGAGTCGCAAAGAAACCCTTAATCCAATCATTGTTTGGGTCATCACTCTGGATCTAACCAACCATTCTTGAAGAAGATGATAGCTGTGATAGGATTGATTCTGGATTTCTCAAAATGGCTTCCCACTCTCCTGAGGCTAGAGCTAGAGGCAACCACTATTCAGATGTTTGTTTTTGAGGAGACAGAGCATGTCACCTTCTGAATCTCAAAACATAGACAGTAAGGAGGATATTTTATGGTTGTCCATATCTCTGTTTTGTAGGATGCTTTTGAATTGTTGAGCCTTCAGGTGTCTTGATTGAATTGCATACATCAATCTCGCCAGTAAGATCAATCCACTTTTATTTTTCTCTTCGCTCCCCATTGCAAGCCAAAATCTAAGCAAAGACATGTATCATTTGCAAGTCCATGAAGTAAGTGCCACAACGACAGAAGAGTAGCTTTTCTCATCAGCCTTTTTTTGCTATTTTCCCCGCCATCTCTGGTTAATTTAGTATGTTAGCCACAAAAATGAATTAAGTAGACAAAGGTAAAGTGGATGGTTTAAGAAACGTACATTAAAAGCAGCAGTTTGAAGAGTATCATTTTCTACATGTGTTTCAGAAGAAGAGCTTGTATTATCCCCCTTATGTGAATCACCATAAACTAAAGAACTACGGTCTACGGATGAGAACAGATATCAAGTTTTCCATGAACGTAAATGGAAGCTCTGTATGTCCATACCGACAATAAAAAGGCATGTACCACGGCGGCGATGTCAGTCCCAAAGAGATGAATATGAAGTGAGTCGGTGTTTCCATTGAACCTCACGCCGCAGGTGAGTAAACCAAACACCACGAAAGCTCTCCCCACAGGTTTACCGGCGCTAATGGAGTAGTTGTCTTGAACCGTCGATCAATCTCTTCAAAGAGAAGTAAGAACTCTCATCCTCATCTCCTCACAAAGAGTCTTTCGCCATAGCCTCTCGACGAAGCCCACTTCACAATGAACGGCGGCAGCAAAGATTTTCCACCACCATGTGGTTTGTGCCAACTGTAGATAAGACAAAAACGATCGAAAGCGGTCCGAATTGTTTATCAAACGATCTTGTGGAGAGAAAAGAGAAAAACAGAAAGAGATATAAAATCTACCATCTGATAAACACCAATAAAAAGCTACTAAAAAAAATAAGTTTCAAAGTTTTAATAGAAATAATTTGAAGTCACTGTTATGAGGAGCATAAGAACATGCTTACCTTTGAATCCAGTAACGGCATATCAACTTCCCATGAGTTCCCACCGCGCCTGACATTCGTCGCCTCCCAGCATCAATCTAACCTCAACAGTTGAAGAACATAAACTGGACTTCAAATTAGAGAGGAAAACTTTGGAGTTAGCCAACTTGCTTGAAGAATAAGCTTACTTTGCTACTTACAAAGACTGAAAAGATGGTTCTGAGAGGAAAGAAGCTAACCTATTAATACTCGCAGATACACAGCCTCCTACAAAAGAAACTCGTATTGAAGGTTTAGATCGTGGTTGGTGAATTTAATAAGAGGCTAAACGGAATGAATCTGTAATGGGAACGTTTCAATTGATGAATACAAAGATCAAACGTCAAGACCAAAACCCAAAGAAGAGTATTCACGCTTTCTCCACCATCAAAATCTCTCTAATGGCAGAGAAGAGGCGGATGAACCCAAAACGTCGTGAAGCCGAGGAAGACACGATAGTCGCTTTGGGGCTTGAACTGCTGAGTAAACAGAAGGCCCAACCATGAAGCCCACAAATATTAAGCACGACTTTAAATGAAACGAACCGTATTGTAAAAAGGGACATGTGTCACTCTCTCCTCCCTCTATTTGATGACATGGCAAGAGGAGAAGAGAGTGAATCTCTTCTTTATAGTATAAGATTTACAACATTTTCTAAAAATTTCTAACATTTTCAGGATTAGTTTTTAAATAACACGTAATATGAACAAAAAAGGGTATAATCATCGACTAGAAAAGAAAACATTGATTGTTGTTCACTGGTTGAACTCTTCTTTCATCCAACGGTCACATATAAAAATATATTTCGGGTTAGATTAATATGAATATACTAAAATATTGTTTGTGGAATAATACAAAAGTAGAAATTTCACCTAGCATAAACACATAATATTTGAAGCATTTGACCATGAAAATAAAATACGACATTTCTTTTTCTTGGTTAGAGTATTCTTCATCAAGTGTGCATCTGAGACAGAGACATGTTCTGGAGGTTTTTAATTTTTTTTTTTTTTATAAATCCTATCGGTTGATCCGGTCGGCTCTGGAAAGAACGCACTTAGTGCTACAGAATTGACTATTTGCGAAAAGTTTCAACTATCATTCAATATAAACGCAAAGAGAATCATTATTTAAATTTGACAAGAAAACAATAGCCTTCTTCATCGTTCAAATGGTGGTATAAATATTAAAATATAATAAGACATTTTATATGATAAGTATTTTCCATCGTCTTTGAATCTTTGATATGGTCGTCACACACTTATTTTAACTAGTTTCAAACTCTTTCAACGTAGATAACCAGCTTAGATTGCGTCGTAGTTAATTTCAAATTTTTTTAAAAAAAAAGTTACATGTGTAGTTACATTTTTTTAATTGTGAGTCTCAGAGTCCAGAGTTAGCTCCATATTAGTGGGGTTAATCTCAAGCCATTAACGTCTCACCCTCATCTTCAAACACTTTAGAAACTTTGGCCACTGCAGTTTCGGCCCTGATAATCTTTATCATAAACAACACTTGGACAGTTGGACCTCAGGTTTGGATGTCCTAGTGACAAGCTACAGTTGGATTGGAAAATATGAAACTGTTTTTTCTTTTTCTTTTCTTTTTTTTTCTCAAGAAAATGTTGTTGCTGATAAATATTAGAAAAGCGAGACACAATTTTATATATTTTCTTTTTTTTTCCGCAAAAGAAAATCTTTTTTTTTACAAGCACAAAGCCACACAATTATAAAACTTTAAAATTCTTCCGGAAGAAAAGGAAAATAATTAAAAGGTGAATGAAAACTGTCTCAACCATTAATTACGTAAACACATGTCCGTAACATAAAAGTATGTTTCACGGTGAACAACGCAAGCAACGGCTCAGCTCAGATCATATCTTCTGGAGCTTCGCGGCTACGACCAACGGGTTAGCCTTCGCGATCTCCTCGCGCCCAGCCGATTTGAAATCGAACGTGCATCCGTGAACCTCCGGATACCTGTGGGTCCCGCAGAAAGTCGTCCCGCACCGGCACATGAACCCGGTTAACCCGACCCGTTTCCTGCACACGGTGCACCGATTAGGCCGTTGCTGCTGGATTTGTTTCTCTATCTGTATCTCCGCCGCGTGAATTTGGACGACGGGCGCGATCGTCGACGTGGAGATTGACTGGATCTCCGGTGACGACGGAGGAGATGCGGCGGAGAGGGAGGACTCGACGGTTGATTTCATGGAAGCTTGCTGCTGGTTCTTGAGGCAGAGGTCGCCGTAGCAGTTGGAGCAGAGATTCATGGTGGCTGAGCTTCCGAAGAAACCGCAGTTGTTAACGCAGAGACGGTGGCCTTCCGGCGTCTGACATGGATGTTCTTCCGCCATTAATTAATTATTAATCAATAAAATTCGTCGAAAATTCTGAAAAAGACAATCGACGAGACTATAATTAGGTCACCGAGTTCCTGCGTTTTCTCGGCAACCAAAATAAAACAGAAATGGCGGAAATGAAGAAAAAGAATGGAAATATAAAACGAAGAAGAGAGAGAGAGAGAGATGTGTATGTGTTGTTGTTAACCTGTTTTTGGAGGAGAAGAAGAATGATTCACTGGCTTTTTTCTATAAAGGGGTGAAACGGGCAGAGAGAAATAAAGGGATTTATCATACTACACTATGTACAGCGCCCATATCATGATGACGCATAAATTTTTAATAAAATTACTTTTTTAGTATTTAATTTTATTTTCTATGATTTTTTTCCAGAGTTTCAAATACATAAACCCACTGAGATAGTTTGCAATGGAGAAACAACAATTCCAAATTTCTGAAGTTGCAAACTATCTGCTGAATTAAAAGGCTTCATTCTTGAAAACTTTTTGTTGATAACTTTATTATTTTTCAAAAATTAAAAATGAAAATTTTGATTAGTTGCGACAAATAGCAAAAAAAAACAGCAAAATGTATATTTGTTCTCTGTTAAATAAAATACTCGCTAACCATTTTGGTTCTTATATATATTTTTATTAACCTAAAGGTTAAACTTTTTAATATTTATTTTATATCTTCTCTATTTTCAGTTACTTCCGGTTACTCTAATCTTTCCGATCATTTCCAAAATGATATATAGGCGCCAAATATCTTGAAATGTGTCAAAATGTATGTAGGTTATATATCTTGAAATGCGTCAGTGTATACGGGGGCTTCAAAACGTATTGAGCGAGAAAAAAAAAGAAAAAGGTGAAAAGACAGTTTGGTAGAGAAGCCAAATTGGAAGTCTATCTTCTCTCTCCGTCTACGACACTTCTTCTCTCCATCTTATCCCTTCTCTCTCATCTTCGTCCGCTTCTTATATTATTTACTAGTGGTATTCCGGCGCTACGCGCCGGGTTCGTATGTTTTTATTAAATAAATTTACAATTCATTTTATAGTTTTATTAAACAAAATATATTCTAAAATGTCGAAAAAATAATATTTTTTCTGACCCATTCGGTAGTGATTAGTGCACATAATGTATTTGTTTGTTTTGAAATTACTTTGTTCAAAGTAGAATAGCATAAATGGTTCTGACTAATGGATTCAATAAAAATAATATAAAAATCTAATAGTCATAACAAAGTTAATTTAGTTGGAATTTAAACATAAAGTAAAGTTGATATTTTATTTAGAAAACATACTTATACTGTTAAAGTATCATGTGGAAAATATATAAAAGAAATCGCATTTAAATTTTATTTTAGAGAGTAATCTGAATTTAAACGTGTGTAATGAAGTTTTGTTCATATATATATATGTATTCTTATTTGATTTTCGGTATGAAACTAACTATGGCAATGGAACATATTAGTAAATGAGTTCCAGATTCAGAAGCCGACACATGTTCAAAAACATCCACCCCTCTCTACTGATATGGCGGCTTGTGGAGAAAGAAAATACAACTTTATTATTATAGATATTTCATTTCCCGTTGATAGTTTATCTTAAATTTAATTTAAATAATCAGAATAATAAAATATTAATTGATCTACTGTATTAGAATATAATAAATAAAGGTTTGAATGTTTACAAACCACATCGCACTACTGTTGATAATATTAAAAAGATTAATATTACTATTTTTGTATGTTTTATTATTTTAGATCAAGCATCCCATCTACTTCAAATAACTGATTATAATTTAAAACAATTACTTATATGGTTAAATGGTTTTTTATTATATTCTATCAGGTTTTGTTTTTATTTTTTATAAATTTTGATGTATTATATATGTAACTATTTATTATATAATAATAAAAAAATATAAATTTTATTCTTGAACAGAAAAGTTTTTATTTATTTATTTGATATTTGGTTTTATTTTAAATCATTATTATATATAATATTTTTATTATATCAAATACTTTTTAATAAAAATGTAACTGAAATATAAGTTATATAAAACATACACAATGTCAAAATTGTCAAGGGATTTTTTATTGCATCAAAAAAAATGAATAAAATGTGTTTGATGAAACGTGAAAATGATGTTGTAAAGGAATAAACTGTATGTGTACACTGCAATTACTCTTTTTTATATTCAATTTAGTGTTGTTTTTTATTATATTGCGTTTTCTCACTAAACTATTATTAAGTATTCCCACTAATTTTATTTTCAAATTGATTTTTTCAAAAAAAAATAATTGTAACTGTATAAGTATTTTCACTCTGTAATTCCCTAGCAAAAGACTTTTAAAAAAAAAACAGCTTCAGGAAATAGTAAATAAAAATGGCTCATGAAACATTTATATTAGAATCATCACTGTAATGGTTGATTTTTTCTCTGGTTCAAAACGAAATTCTCGTTGTCCACCTTGAAGACAATAAAATTGAGAATACGCAATTATTCTTAAAAAACCATCGCATTTCAAAATGTTTCGAGAATAAGAATCTGAATAGTTAACAGCGGACCTGTAAGCTTATCTCTATTCGTATTGGTCCCTACTAAGCACGTTTCTTCAATTGATAGTCATCGTTTTGAACTATTTTTAGTTTTTACCATATTTTTTCTAGCTGAAGGTATTGGTCCCTACTAAGCACGTTTAAATATATATATAATCCTCCTTTTCATTAATTTAATTATTTTAGAATAGCAAACATCACTATTTTCTTTGCAAATCTCAAAAAAGCAGAGTAAGAAGACAACGTGTGTCCCCAAAAAGTTACAATTCTTTAATTTCTAACAAAATCCCAAAACTTTCACATTATCACATATTGCTCACTATCTTCTCCTTTTTCATCTAACTTCTCTCTCTATTTCACCTTAACGAACTAACAACACTAAGGCCAGAAGAACCATCCATGGCCTCCCATTGGAGCTCTGGTGTACAACTGGCGAGAAGAACCATGCAAATCTCGATTTGATGACTTAGTTAACGCCGTTTCCTCTGGTTTTGTAGTTACAGACATTCTCATCTCAATGTTCCTCGTCATGGCTATCTTCGAGAAACTGATTGAACACCTACTAAGCCAGATTCCTCTTCTGGTCGGATATTTTGGGTATGGCGTCTTGGTTCGGTTTAGTGGCGTAGCATCTAAGCTCGGTTATCAATCTCCAAAGGCAAGTATTGTACTTGTCGCATTTTCCTTGCGACAACAAATCATGCGCATGTTCACTGCTCTGCCTTCTCTTAGTCTAGCCTCAACCTGTGGATAAAAGAAACACAGAGTAAATGTTGTTAACCTATGAAACACTAACAACCATGAAGATTTGTTGACGCCTTACTCTTTCTTGCTGGACTTTAGGGCTTGGCTAAGAGGGACATAACTCTTCCTCAACACGGCAAGAAAGAGTATGAGGTGTAGGAAGCTTGTTGAAGTTGGAGGCTCTCGCTCAGATGGGTATTTTCTTTTCTAATGACTAAAATATAGAAATAGTCACGATGTTCAAGTATTCGCGCTTGCTCTACTAACAAAACTAAGCACATGCTTTTTGTACTCGTTAGCAACCCATTGGTAGCTAAGAGATGCGTAATGCAAGAAAAGATAAAGATGACTTACATTCATATTTCTTCTGTGCCCAGATCTTTCTGTTCAAATAGCCAAATTTGGGTCTTAGCATCATAAAAAAGGAGAATGGCTCGGCAAATTCAATCAAAGAAAACAGAGAAAGCAATACTAACAAATAGATGAAAGAGAAAAGATCCTAGGAAACGTACAATTAGCTGGATCATAATCCTCTGGACTTTGGTGCTTGCCATGGCTGCCCAAGTTTTGAGATCTCTTTTAATCTTCGGGAGATATGAAAAAAATATCTGAGTATAATAACAAAAATCAGGGACAATGGTATCACTTTTCAATACGTGTGTTTGCCATAATACGTTGAGTTATGTGCTTTTCATTATAAGTGTTGTAATTCGCATGACCTCACCAACAACATCTAATAAGTATGTAGCATCTACTTGCAGGAAATGTTTAAAGAGTGCAAATAAAGGGGTTTCGAGATTAGTCTAATACAACATACCGGGCAAATAGGTGTTGGTGGTTCACCTACAACATCAACTGGTCGTAATTGGAAAACATGAAAAGCTCCAGCGGGATTAATTCCCTGGTACCAGCCTTCAGCTCAGAGAAACGTAGCTCTTGATTCAAGATTGTCGGGGTTTCAGAAAGCGAGTGCTTGTTTAATATTCAAGCAGGACGAAAAAGCTTTGCCTCGAAGGTCTCCGGCGTTCTACATATCTATACCATGAGAGAGTTTCAGGAGGAGTAAAGAGGCATTGAACCGGATATACTGGAGAGCGTTGGTGAGTGCCATTACTGTCTGATTTGAGGTGTGCATCTTAAGATGGTGAGATGCCGTATTTATAGCTGAGGATTAAGCTGGGTACGGTGGAATACGAAGAGGTGTATTGATTGAGCAATTCAAGTGGAAGGACTGGATTAAAAGGGGTGAGGTGGAGTTAAGTTGCAGAGTTATTGAAATTGGAGGCGTTAAGGATTTTGAACAGGCTCGAATCTCTGGTCTCGCGGTCGAGGATGAGAAGGTAGAAGACGATACAGGAAAACCCTAAGCTCCATCAGTTCATATGAGCGGGCTTTAAAATGGGCTGTGAAATAAAAACTAAATAGCCATCACATTAGCCGAAGCCCAAATCGAATAAGAAAAAAAACAGAAAAAACGCAACCAATTAAATGGCGACACATGTTAACAAATGCCCACCTCTAAAGAGGGACGTGGAAGGCTAAGGTGAGAGAAAAGCCTGTTTTATTATTATAGATAAGCTCTATGACGTATATGGGCATAAAACAATGAATTTGCCTAAACTGTTTGGCATGAAACTGTGTGATATTTGTTTTTTTATTTCTCATTCGTGGAGTTATTATATTAGTGATGGCAAGTTGCATTTTATCCAGATCTTTGTCATGGTGACTAGCATCTTTATCACTAGATCAATTATAAATTTTGTTAATCCTTTGTACATTTATGTCTTCATGTGATTATTTTCTAACATTAGAATATAATTAGCATCACTGATATGATTAATTCCGGTCTTTTAGTCGAGGTTCTTAACCCATGATTTGATATTTTTTTTCACTTTTCGATTAAAAAACAGTTTTTATATTTTTTATTTAAAAGACAGTTCTTAATAGACTGAGGTTAATCATGGTCTTTTAACCGAAATTAAAATCTCCAATTAATAGACTGAAGTTAATTATGGTCCTAAGACATTGACATGGTGCAGATAATTAGAATCTTACAGTGCTCTAGTCAGAATGGGATCCGAAGCCTCTTTTAGAAAGAAAAAGGGTTATTGAATGATTTACTATCTATATGTTATAATACTTGTATTTAATCAGCTTCGTATGATTAGTAGGTATTTGCTTCTCCTTCTTAAAGTTATTTTGTTGTTGAAACGATGAAATATACTTTTTTAAACAACTCATACACAAATGATTCCAGCCTTGATTATATATTATGATTTATTCGATAATAATAGAGATAATGGAGAAGGTTGGTCCAAATAAACCCCATTTTCGGCCGCTAAGATTCTCTCGTCCGTCCCATGTTCCCACTTTGCTTTCTATTTGTTTATTTACGCTTTCTTTTGACATGTCCCATCTAATAATTGATTTATTGTCGGCAAGAACTTCGTTTTGGATTTTTATTATCCCGGATGTGTTTAAATTACATTTTAAGATGTTATATCGACAAGTGTGACTTTGTTAGAAGCGTGAGATTACTTTGAGATTTTGTTATCTAAGGGATTAGATAACTTATAGCCATGTATATATGTTGTATCCATAATTTTGTTTATATATCAGAAGTATCGAAATTCTTGTCTTGGTTTGCATGCAGTTGGGATGCATATCCCAAATTATGGTGCTTGCAGAGTGAGATACCACTACTTCTTAGTGAAGTCTATTTAATTAACCCATTATTGGGTTTATTCTTTATTCAACGAGGACTACTTCTTGGTCAATTCTCTCTTCATGAACAAAAAGACTTGATTCTTTTGACATGATATAATTACAGAGCCAAAAATATTACATACCAACAAACAAAGTATTAAAAAAAAATACTTTTTATCTAATTTTAAAATGCAACATTAACAAAAGATAGACTACCCTAAACATATGCATATGAATTTATACACTTGCACACTTGAATATTTTTCTAGAAATCATAACTAGTTCACGCCATTATGATCAAAGCTTAAATGTCATAAGGTGAGAAAAAAAGAAACTAAAAAATGTACGGTTGAGTTTCATTTTAAGCCCAAGACATATTGGGCCTTTATTTACGAAAAATACAAAGTGCGTTCTATAGACTTTGGTCAATGCGTCGTTGGTGACACAACTGGCTTAGTCGACATCTGACAAAAGGTTCCTTCCTTCCAACTTCTGAACCTAAATAATTCTTGTTCAAAAAACAAACCCTAATAATTCTTTTTTTTTTTATATTCCAACTTATTATTATTCTATGAGATCCTTATTTTATTCTTTTAATTCCTTCTAATTAATAAACGTTTTTTCTTCACCACATCGGTCCAAAATTCAAACTCCACATTTTTAATCAAGGAAAAAACACTTTTCTACAAACAACCAAATTTTATCAAATTTTACAAACTTCCAAAAAGTTTTTTTTTTCTTCTTCATGCCTTGCTCGAGCATTGAACTCGTCACGTGTTGCACTTAAGGGCGTCATTGGTTTTTGGTAGAGTAATATGGTGAAAATAAAATGGTGAAAAGTGGTGGAAAAAGAAACCTCAAATCAAGAGTAAAACATTTCTTCCACTAATAGAGAGAATAACATATTAATGTACTTTCCCACTTTTTTTTAGCGTTAATGGGTGAAAAGCATTTCCACCTGATTGGTAACTAAATAATAGGAAGTGGCGTTAATATTTTTCCACCCATTAACTTTTACTCTAAAATTACCTTACAGGCAGACACTAAGAGTGCCTTCGCAGACCAGTCAAGCTATAAGAGCGAAAGCTTTCCAAAAAGTTTATGAAATATAAAATTAGTTAATTTTAACGAAATTTGTTAGTAACTAAAATAAATTATCATGAAAGATAATTATAGTATTGTGGGTTAAAAATAAAATAAAATAAAATAAAAAAGGTGGCTTTAAATAAAGTTAAAAATACAGTATTTGTTTTCAGTTAAGATCTTTGAAAGTTAGGTAAAATTGAAAGTAATCTTTCTGTCACCACAAATAAAGGAGAAAAAAATAAAACAAATAAGAAAAGCATAGCTGGATGGATTGAATCTTCGTCCTTTAAAAAAGTTTCTACCTTTCTGAGGTATATTTCGCATAAAGGTCAGGCCTTTTTGATCTGATTCGTATATACAAATCAGGAAACAAACTGCCCACGGCGATCGAGAAGAGTTTTCAGTTGGGTTTAAAGTTCATCTGCTGAGTTTTAACTTTTTAGCTGAGAAATCATAATTATGGAGATTTGCAACGGTGGGATCTCAAACGGCGACGTTTTGGTGAGGGAGAAGCTCATTATCGATACAGACCCAGGCATCGGTGAGCTTCTTCCTCGTTTGTTCAGACACAACATTAGTTTTGTTTAGACATGAACTCTAGTCAACGGATCTTGATGCTTAGTCTGAGAGTTTCTTAGTATCTGGAATCGTAATCTGAAGCAATATTCTTGAGTTAAGAGTTGTACTGATCTCTTGAATCTGATTATTGAGCTCATTTAGTTGAAAAGTTTGAATCTTGGTGATCTCTTGACTCTGTTTATCTGAGCTCATTTGGTTGTAAAGTTTGGATCTTTGAGCTCAGTGCTTGTGTAATTATTGTTAGTATTATGTTTCTTGCCAATGGGTTTGATTATGGAGACATGTGACTTGATTTTGAGAATCTGAGAAATGGTTATTAACATTACACTGTGTGGTTAGATGATAGCATGGCGATAATGATGGCGTTTCAAACTCCAGAGCTGGAGATATTAGGACTCACTACTGTCTTTGGTAATGTTTCCACACAAGATGCTACCCGCAACGCCTTACTCCTGGTATGTACAAACCATCCACTTAAGTTTTCTTTTGCAAAATTTTGTTGGGATGTGTATGTGATCTCCTGGTATGTACAGTGTGAGATTGCTGGATTCCCTGATGTTCCTGTGGCAGAAGGAAGCTCCGAACCCTTAAAGGTTACAATCTTTACATCTCAAAACCATTTTTTGGTGACTTTATAAGCTCTACTAATGCTTTTTGATGTGTTGATTCAGGGTGGGATTCCACGTGTTGCTGATTTTGTGCACGGTAAAAACGGACTAGGAGAGGTCTCTGTTCCTCTTCCTAGTAGAAAGAAATGTGAGAAAAGTGCAGCTGAGTTTCTAGTTGAGAAGGTCTCTGAGCATCCTGGTGAAGTCACTATTCTCGCCCTTGGACCTCTAACCAATCTTGCAATAGTAAGAATCTTGAAATCTCTTTCTTTAATAATAAAACTCAGTTTGTGTGTTTGTCACCGTGACGGTTTGTTTTGGTTTTAGGCCATCAAGCGAGATAGTTCATTTGCGAGTAAGGTGAAGAAGATTGTTGTACTCGGTGGAGCTTTCTTTGCTTTGGGAAATGTCAATCCTGCAGCTGAGGCCAATGTACAACCTCTTCTTGAATCTTTCTATTAATGAAAAGTAAATGATGGTTGTTTGCTCCTCTACAATGCAGATATATGGTGACCCGGAAGCAGCTGATGTTGTGTTCACGTGTGGTGCTGATATCACTGTTGTTGGGATAAACATCACAACACAACTTAAACTAACAGGTGAAGAAAACTTTCTCCTACTCTTTATCTCCTTTTAAACATTCGCTGAAACCAAGTGTTTGTTTTGTCTTTTTCTCATGATTCAGACGATGATCTCTTAGCCCTGCGTGACTCCAAGGGGAAGCACGCTAAGTTGTTAAGTGACATGTGCAAGTTTTATAGAGACTGGCACGTCAAGTCTGATGGTGTTTACGGTAAAAAGCAAGAAACTGTGATCTTAAACATGTTATATAGCTGCTGCAAGGTTTGATTCAAATTGTTTATTGTTGCTTGTTTCAGGAGTTTACCTCCATGACCCGGTGAGCTTTGTGGCTGTAGTAAGGCCTGATCTATTCACATATAAGAAAGGCGTTGTTAGGGTGGAGACTCAAGGAATATGTGTTGGCCACACGCTCATGGATCAAGGCCTCAAGAGGTCTTAATATTATAAACTTTAATCTTCACAAAGAAACACTCTTTTAAAAATCTTTACACCGGCTGTTTTGATCGGTTTGTAGATGGAATGGGAGCAATCCATGGGTGGGATATTCACCAGTGTCAGTGGCGTGGACGGTAGATGTAGATGGTGTTTTGGAATATATCAAAGGGATGCTGATGAAGCCATAAAAAGAATGTGAATGTTTCATTGTAAATGGCATCATCACATTTATCTCTTCCGGTTCTAACTCGATTCTCAATTCAAGATCTGTATTTAAACTGTATAAATGCTAAAATTTGGTAAAATAAAATAAAAGATAATGAATAAAACTATCTATCTATCTTTTTTTGTTTCTTGCCTTTGGATTATTTCAACCCTATTTTATTTTTTGGAGTACAAAATTAAATAATAAAAACATTTTTTTACTCCAAACTTCATTTTGGAGTAAATTATGAAATATAGTTGAAGATGCTCTTAAATCAGCATTGGATATAACGTGTTATATGCCAATAAATGTTCTATACATTTCAAGTTTAATATGACGTTCTGTCGTTCTCTAATAAGGGAGTTTAAATCCGAAAGAATATTCACCTATTGAAAGATTATGAATCCACATAATATAGTAATAACGATAAAATGGTTACACCTGCTGGTTTATAAGTTAATAACTTAATATAAAGTAGCGCATGTGCATAATAAAGATAG
Source organism: Brassica napus (assembly GCF_020379485.1). Lineage (NCBI taxonomy): Eukaryota > Viridiplantae > Streptophyta > Magnoliopsida > Brassicales > Brassicaceae > Brassica > Brassica napus. The sequence continues at coordinate 8,697,075 of NC_063436.1, read as the reverse complement.
AATTTTTCACGATAGTGTAACACCCAGAGAGCAAAGTTAACACGGTGCTTCCTCTTTATTTTATTTCCTATTTTAACTGATTTTATATCACTTGTGCCTTTTATGAAATTAAATATCAGTAACAGACAAATGTGTAGACATAACAAAACAAAACAAAATGGAACCCCAAAATGCAGGACGAAAGCGGAACGCGTTGAAAATTGAAAAACAAAACCATTTTAAGAATAAATTAAAAACTTTCATACCTTGGCTGGCTGGGCATATTAAGAGTTACCATTTTTTGTAATTCGGTAACAAGGTATGGATAACAAGACTGGTAGATTTGTAGAACAAGAACATAAAGACATTTACGTGGGAACATCAGTATAGGGAAAAACCTCATAAATAATTAATATTTGTCGAATTATTGAATAACTAAGATAGAGTTACTGCTTTTACATCATGGTTGGACTTATTTTTTAGAGAAGATAAATTCAGATCTTTTTGTATGAAAATAATAGATATGTAGCTGATTGAGTAATATTTCGTGACTATATGTAATACTAGCGGTATTCCGGCGCTACGCGCCGGGTTCGTATATTGTGTTTTTTAATGAGTTGATAATGTGTTTTTGGATCTATTTAATAGTGGTTACTGATAGTAGTGTATTATTTTATTTTGTATTTTGTAATTGTGTTGACATGGGTGCGCCAGCTAATATTGCTGGTTTAGATGTCATGTATACAATATTTAAAAAATAAATTAAAATAAATCTAAATAATTATTTAATAAAAAAATTAGATAATGTAAATGTTTATAAATTTTTATTATTTAGTAAAATTAATTGAATAATGAAATATTTGTGGTTGTTTGACATTTGTGCTAAATATTTGTTATGTTTGGTTTTCTGATTTAATGTTTTATTTGAAATATATGTGAGGAATTTATTTTCTTAATTTGCGTTAGTAACTGTATTTTAAGAGTTTTGTGTGTTTTATGGACGTGTAAATATTTTTGTTGATGGAATATGCTTTGTTTTTTCTCTTGAGTTTATTACTATTTTGGTATGGACATTCACTTTACGTAATATAATATCGTTGAGAATAAGAAGGAATAGTCAATTATTGAACATAACAGAGTGAAATTAAATATTTGTGACCATCATAAATTCACAAATATTTGTTCTTGTTGAAATACAAAAATTGCGACGATCTGATGCTTAATGTTAAGTTAAAAAATGACCATGAATAAAATAAAGTATACAAATTTAGTCATTTGGTTGAAAAATAGCATTTCTCGTACCTCTTGTTGATGTTGTCCGGATGGCATAGTATTGTGGCTTTCGTTGCTTTTAAAGTGGTTGAGTAACACTTGAGTTTTTTTTTTGTCTAATAGACTTGAGTTTTTTAACACGAACTCCATGTACTAATTTCTTAATGTCATTGTAATAATTTCTTAAAGCGATTCGAACACTGATCGTCAAATTTATGGTCTTGCTTCCAACCAATTTTATTAATATAGGTTTCATCAACATTTTTCTCACCCGTGCAAAGCATTGTTAGACCGTATAGGTAAATTGCATATCTATGTACAAAACGTCTGCTGATGTTTGTAGATGATGGAGGCCGGCTTGGGATTGTTTTTAAAAAAATATTCTTCAATGCCTTTATCATAATGAACTTCTATGTTTTCAGCTGAAAAAAAAAATTTTGACATGAGATCGTTATACCTTGTCAAAGAAGCAACTGGATGGATGGATAATAGTTTGATGGTCATATATTCTTGTAAATACGGTTGTCTTTAGCTTCTTTGGCCAGTAGTGGGCATGATTGCATGACATGACGTGCGGTAGTTCTTAATGACTGTGCAACTCTTGAGATGATATCGCCTTGGATGTCTTGAGGGAGTTCTTCGAGTGTTGATAGTGGGTGAGCTCCGTTCATCTTGGAATTTTGTATTGATAATGAGTTTTTTTATTCTAGCAGGAGGGTCTAATTTATATTTTTGTGGAATTTGCAATTGTATTAAATGTTTCAACTTATGCATGGTAGTGTTCTTGTCAGTGATTATTGACTGAGTTAATTTTCCGTAATTACTTGTAACGTGTATGTGTTTTTAAGTGTTTTGGCTATTAACTTAAACCATTAGATAAGTGAAACGGGTCAGAACTTAATAGTGTTAGTGCATTTTATGTGTTGTTATCTTAGATCAAACGATTAAACCACTCTGTTTATTATTATTTTATTTAATCAAGTAGTAGTTTTTTTTTTAATTTTCCACAATTATATTCTCGTTTTTTTTGGAAATTATTTGGTATTTTTTGCTAAAAATTCTGTGCAAGTTACGTTTTAAATTTTGGGATAAAGACGCGTTAGATTTAAGTTGTTTTTTTTTATACGTAATTTTCATGTGGACGTTTGTAAATTATCACCCATTCACCCTACCTGGGTGGGTTAGACCATCTTGTGATGTTTTTAGGTTTAAGTTTTGTCAATGAAAAAAAAAAGGTTTAAGTTTTGTTATCCGTTTCACGCTTTGGCCGTTGTTTAATTTTTAGAGAATCATTGTTATTGTAGACCAAAATTGATTGAAACAGTATGAATGAGTTGAACTTCATAATTAGTTGCAACTTAAGATCTCTCCTGTCGTAGTTGGCTTTTAAATCGTCAAATGAGAAGGATCATAAACTTATTTCATAAGTGTTGTAGAAAACTAAAGAAAAACAATGCGTGTGTTAGACATTAGTACATGCGATGATTATAATTTTAATCATTATATTGATGCTCCACATATATATAACCTTTTCAAGTGATTGCCATATTCAAGTAGCAATATGAGAAAACATTCAAGAAGCTTCTCGAGATTCTGGCAAAATCATTGATCATCTCCAAATAGTATAAATCCACAAAAAATTGTGTATGGAAAATCAAAGAGTTGTTTTGCAATACGTAGATCTAATGAAATGTCTAAGGTCATAACTTTTCTACTCTGTTTTTTTTTTCAGTCCCTCCGCCTCTCTCTTATATTAAGAAAGCTTCATGGCAGCATATGTATGGAAAAAATCTCAAACATTGATTAACAACTATTTACAATTGGCATTATTTCAAAATGCTACATCATGATCTAGTCTTGAATTATACAAACAGTTGCAAAAATCATCAGTTACACATCCAACTATATAATTCAAGAAAAAAAAACTCAATGAAATTGCCTGATATAGCTTCTTATATCAAATATCTCCTGGTCACCGGGGGACAATCTGAAACCTAATAAACTGGAGGGTCACGAACCATTAACTCCAAAAAACTGCAGTTCAGGCCGTGCAGGTACCTATGGAACGATACACATCATGGCATCCTGATAAATCTGATTACACCTTTAACCGGGAATCTATTAGTCAGCACAAAATCAATAACCATATGATAACCATATGAGTGTACTTTTCTCTTCTCAATGATGGCATGAATTACAACCACAAAACATCCGAGATCCCCAAAATTATATAATATTTACAGAACACAAAACGTATAATAAGCTAAGCCCTAGAGCAGGCTTCACAAAATCAAGTTTTTGTTTTCTGATTTTAGCTTCCATCGATTTACATTCATTTACATCTCCAGAGTTGCAGATTTTCTTCTGCACAACAGAGAAAAAGGACACTCTTTACCATCTCTTACATCAATAAGATAAGAAAAGAAAAAAATATACTTTCACATACATTTGATTTAGAGTGGAGAGATATCTAACCAAGCATTGAAGTCATCCAATTCATCCTAAGTTTGTTCTGGAATATTTCCATTATATGAAATTGAATCACAGGTTTAGTCTCATAAATGAGTGAACTTTGAACTTATCAGTAAGCACAAGGAAGCTATAGTCGCTGGATCTAACCCAGTTTTGCTTTGCAGAGAGAAAGAGATGTCTTTCCTGCAATCCAATCAACTGACTGCGATCTGATTTCTTAATCAATTTTATTAAACACACACTATGAGCTTCGCATAGTTGTGTTTGGTTTATCAGTGGACTCACTTAATCAAACTAACAAAATACTAAACAACTTAAGATAGATCAGTTGATTGGTTTTGTACCTGTCTAATTAGATTGTTATCATCACATGATGAATGGAATGATTTTCATTATTGAAAACAGTGCTGATACTACTATACGGTTAAAGTATGAGTTCAAAATTGTTATACAAACCGGACAAATCTACGTTGGTGTTAGCCAAAGCCATGAGTTGATCATACTTTTGAAAACGAAACTTCTCTGCTGGGATGGTCACTTGTTCCGTGACCTCAACAAAGCTCGTGTGGTCAGTGAAACGTGCTTCCAGCGGCATCAACACCACGAAGCCCATACATCACTCCTTCCCTCAATAGATTTTTGAAAGTATTAAGCTATTGAACATGAATCAAAATCAACTGAAAAAAATATTCAAAAAAAACAAAATCAACTGAAAAAAAAAACAGAGTAAATAAATTATGGTTAGTGACGACTTAGTTTAACGTTAAATCCAAAAACAAAAAATTAGGAATAAGAATAGGTACCTTCTCGTTGACAGTTTGACTGTTTTAGAAACATATAATAAGAGCGGACTATCAAAAGGTTGAGTAGAAAGAGCTAACAAAACACGGTGGTGGCTAGCCGGAGTCACATTCTCTTTATGGAGACCACCTTTCTTAACATTTCTTGCCTCTTTTAATCTGAGGAGAGGGACCTCGGCGGTGTTTGAATAGCATCCAGCTTTTAAATCGGCAAGAAAAACAGATGAACTCGCCACTGTTTATCCCAAGCAACAAAGCCATTTATAGTTGAAGCTTCAGGGGATTACTTTAGAGAATGCTATGGCCAATTTAATTCAAGAGAGTGGGAGGAGTGGCGCAGAAAAGTTAATGCTTGGATTAATGTTTCCAAGTGCCGTTACAAAGACGATCGCCGTTCGTCGTCGGTGAGATGTGAAGAACCACGACGGCTGACTCTCCAACTCCGTCCGCTAAAATTGAACAACCCTAAATAATTTGGGCCGTTTTGGACAATAATCAAAAGTCCACTGATTTGATCATAAAAAACACGTAGCCCAAATTATTAAACAACGTGAAGCAGCTTTCGCAAGTTTATAAAGTACTGCCACGTGGCAGAAAAAGCCCCATGCTGAATAATGATGTGGAGGACTGAGGTGAGAGAAAACTCCCCTTTATATATATAGATTCTACATATAACATTTTTCCTTCAAAATAATTAATTAACAAAATGATAATTAAAAGAAAAAAATAATAACAAAGTTCTTACTCAACATATGGCCCTAAGGGAAGCTATGGAAGCCTTGATCACAGCCCTCCATATTATTACCATATTTCGACCTTATGTTTATTAAATTGTCTTTTCGTGACAAAAAAAAAGTTTATTAAATTGTCTTGCCTTGGTACAATCCTTGATAGCTCTCACAATATTTCTTAAATATTATATATAAACTAACTTTAGGTCTGTTCTACGATGTAATAGAAGTATAGAACTAGTGTCTCGAATTGTAGTTTTTTTTAAAGAAAAGATGGATTGTTTTATTTTTCAAATTTAAAGAAATACCGATTTGAAATCAACGAAATTGTAAACAAAGAAACTATAATATAGAGAGTGTTTGATATATCGAATGATAATTGGAACTAAGATAAAACCCATAACTATAAACTTTTGATTAGCTAATAAAAGTTAAACACCTCGTAATTAATCAAAAAATTCTTCTAACATTGACATGGATGACTCACACACACCTCCCTACTTATTAATTGTCATTGCCTTGGCTTTGATGTAAACAAGAAGTGCAACCACTATTTATTTTTTAATTCCATTTTGTTTATTTAGAGTTCCATTTCAAGACACACATAATAATTATGGGTTCGAACTTGTGTTTTGAAACTTTAAAACCATTGTCAATTTGGAACGCTTAGCGCAAAAGGAAACAAAAATAGGACAACAACCCATCAATTAATCATTCACCGTTCACAAAATATACATTTATACGATTTCCCAAAATTTTCTGTGATAGAATAACAAAATCCAAAAAAAAAAGTCACAAGATTTGGTAAAGAAAAGGTAATTATAGAGAGGTGAAAGTGCAATAATTCGTAGTATTATTAAACCAAACGAGGTCCACGAGGGACGATGGTTTAGTGAAGCTAAAAGATGAAGTGACGAAAGAGCTCATGAAAAGATAAAAACAATTCCACCTTGGAAAAATTATTAACTATATGATCTTTTTCACGCTGTGACACACTCATAAACACACAAGAGAGTTGTTTATTCTCTAAATGTTTGGGGTCGCAAAACTTTTCTCTTCATCATTACTCTCTTTTCTTTTCCTTTTAATGATTTCAATCTTTATCTAAAGAAAGGATGATGAAAGAATAAAATGATCATGAAGAAAAATCGAACATGAAATTATGGCTGATGATGAGTAGTATTGACAAACCAATATCGACCAAACCGGGAAATGAAAAAAAGTAAAAAGAGAGTAACGAAAATGGTCCAAACTGAAACTTAAAATTGAATTATGAATAATGATATGTTTAGAACCAATCCCCAACCATCATTGCGTATCTTGAAGGGACTACGGCCTATAGAGCCATCCTCTTCATTATCATCATCATTTTCACTCAACAAACGTCTCAATCCTTCTCTAGTTACATTTTAACCCTCTACTTACTACAAAACTATACCATTCTCCTATGATCTAAGTATTAATTCAAGCCGGTACGTATTGAAATCTTGTTTGAATGTTCTCATGACACCATGTTAAAGACAGTCTTTATTTATACTAGGGATTTTCCCGGGCGTAGCCCGGGTTTTTGACAGTTATATTTTTTTAATATATAATCCACATATATCATGGCTATGATATATAAAATATAAATCGTATATCAAATTTGCAATGATTTAAGCTCAAAATTTGCTTATTGTTACTATCAAATATATATTTGGGATGCTGAGCAAACATGTGAGATGAATAGAGAGCATTTGTTAGCCTAGAAATGGTTAAATTTTGGTGTATTTTATTTATTATCACATAACTCTCGTATGTTGATTTGCTTCGGCTATATACAAAGAGGCGGAGAGCATTTGTGTTGTCTAAGCTTTAATTATGATCCATATAGATTCTAAGAATACATTTAGATTCTGTAACACCGTACATAAGAACTTCATTATTAGTAATTAAATGGATTAATAAATATAGCGTAGTTGAAAGCAGCACAATCATTAATCAGAATATGGACTTGTGTTTGTGTTATTTCCTAGTATAGGCAACACGAATACTCAGCCAGGACCGGCTTAAAGGGACCCTATTTTTAAAAAATCTATATTGTTATATATAAAAAAAATTATAAATATAATAAATAAAATTAAAAAGGGTTCAAAATAATTTGATATGTATATAGTTTTATTTTCATTAGAAAATATACAAAATATTACTGATTAAATTTTAAAAATATTTTAAACATTATCTGCATATAAATTTTAGAGAGTAAAAAAAATTTTTTTACCGTAGGACCCCTAACAGTATTGAGCCGTCCCTGTGCTCAGCCGTTTTTTATAGCCGAAACAAATCAGCATGAGCTATCTGATTATAAATAAAATCCACAGAAATTTAACCATCTTAATGCTTTTTTAGATTCAATTCTTGTATAAAATCTACAATCTTGTTCTCAAAATCAATGTTCAAGTGATTCATGTTTGTTAACGGAAACAAAGATAAAGAAGAAAAACGGTGAGAGATATTCATTTAAAACTTATTGACCTATTTATCTTTGGCATTAGAAAGGCATGAGTATTAGAATTATGTGGAAAAAAAAGAACATGTTGAGAAGAGATAAATCTTGAAGCTGACATTTAATTACGTACAAAAGAAAATCAAAATACACAAAGAGCTTAGTAGATCTACTCCACAAAGAGAACGCCATAACTTATCCATGACGTGAAGCTAGGTGGTACCGCCACTAATCTAAACTAATCCTCAGCATGTTAATCGCGTCGTTAAGCCTCTCATTAGGCATACATAAAGAGCTAACTCATGCTTTGAAGCATCTCAAGTTCGTAGAAGAGAATGGTTGAAACGCTTAACCTGAACTCGACCAGGTAGAGGTCCAACATGTGCTATTGGTACGGAAGGCAAGTTAAGGTTATCAGCCTTTGGTGTTTTTGATATCTGTTAACCCCTGAAGAATAAAACCTTAAATGACAGTTAAGAAACAAACATGTAGAAACAACGTCAGAAACAAATACAAAGATCGCAGTTCAATTCTAAACCAAGCCGAAATTCAGAAAACAGTAAAAACTTGTAGAAAAGCCAGAACACACATGGCGAAATCAAACCTCCCACTTATGTTCCAATCACTCGGCTCACAACACAGATCCCTTGGAGATGACAATATTAGGTAACCTATCTTGAAATCTTGTGTCAGGTCTGAAGCTGTGGATACTATATATGATACTATATATGTGCAGGAAGACCTCCATGGTCTGAACCAGCCCATGCTCTGATTGTAAACATGGGTTGGCTAGTGACCAAACCGTGAGCCTGACTCCATAACGCATTGCATAAAGCCAAGACTAAGACGAAGACACTGATGACCAGAATGTAGTACCATTCAGGTAAGCGAAGCTCATAGCCTCCACCAGCAACCCATGAAGGAATTTTGGTCCTTAAGGAAGGATCTTGTTCTATGCTGATCATCATATGATATCTTTGGTGGCAATGGGAAAGGAGGTTCTCGGACCAGGTCCACCTCGGATCTGGTTTAATAGTCCGGAAAGGGTCCGGCTCACCTTGCAAGTTTGTATACACCGTCGCCTAGGATCATAGCAACAGCAATTAACACCTGAAGAAGAGAAATAAACCATTATTACATCAAACGCTGCGTATAGAAAAGTGAGCAATTGGAATATTTTCTAATCAGTAGCTGCAATTGTTGTAACTGTAAAGAACAAAAAAAAAGTATAAGTAGCTGCTTTGTATTACTAACCAATCACTGCACAAAAAAAAAACAGTATGAGTAGCTGCAATTGTTGTAACCAATCACAATTGTGATTTATGATTTATTTATGTTATACTTCTCATGTATATCGGAGAAACCAAGCGAATAAGTAATCTTCAGTTACTCAACACGTATTATAAGGCTGAACATACCAACGTTTTAAATAAAATTGTAGACCTTTGAATATGGGGTATATGACCTTCTTCGTGTTACAAATGCCATGTGTCTGGTTGAGCGAAAGAGCTGCACCAACCTGAAAAACCGTACAGTGATGGTCTTGCCGTTGATAATCCTTTGACAGTTTTATGCAAAGAAAACATTTAATAGTAAAAAGCTAAATCAGACCATATGTATTTGGCGAATGAGAGTGATACATGAGAAACTAAAGTGTATGTAAAAGAAAATAAAGTGTATGTAAAAGAGTAGAAAGTAGAAACACACTGGAAATACATCTTAAAGCCAAAACAGATCTTGAGATGGTGATTTGCGGAAAAATCGACCAAACCATGACAAATGATAACGAAGAGATAAAACAAATTAAGAAGATTGGTTTTTACTAATCACACTGACGTACGCTTAGCTCCACCACATGTCTATGTCCATGATGACTCTTGCAGTAACTGGGTAAAATAAGAGATAAGAGCAAAACTTAGTTAACATTTAGTCTGAGATTACAAAATATATATATATGAAACCAACAATTGATCATAAAGAGGAAGGACCAATATAAGCTCCGAGAAACATAGTATCCTTTTAGCGTTGAGATTTCGCTATCCACATTGTTTGGCTGCGAATAATAAAAGATTAAAAACTTCCTTGAAAACGTTATGTTGAAGGAGCATGAAGAAAGATTTAAAAAAAAAAACAGAACAAAACAATGCTATTGTTTCTACCTTTGTTCTGTTCAACCATTGCAACAATGAGATCGAACTCCCATATGCAGTTATTGTTATGACGTTCTCAATTCCACGAGGTTTTGCAGCAATTCCACTACCTTTGTTACACATGTTGTCAGTTGCCTTTGTTGCATACTCAAAACAAAGGTAACTAAATACAAACCAGAAATGGATTAGCCAGAAAAGTAGCTCGGCCTCCGCCAAGCCAGGAGAGACATCATTGAAGAATTGAGCGGAACCTTCCCGGTGGATTTCTCTGTTCTTATAGTCATCGCCTGGTTTGATGTTTATAAAGCTATATGTTGAGGGAATCGCAACGGTTTCATGGCTCACTATTGCTGCAATTAGTAATGGGTTTTATTACACAGAGTTGTGGGAGCCCGACGTTACAGATAATAAGCGGAAAAGATGGCAAACAGATGTTTGATAGGGTTTGGAGACGATTAGGATTAAACTATAGGCTTCTCAAAATTTGGGCCGTAACAAAACCAATGAGCCCACACGAAAGAGGCCAGCTTTTTTCATTTTCGGCTTGACGTGATCTGATGTGTCCAAGTAAAAGCTCCTGATTGGCTGATTTAAAATGAGGACGTGGATAGTCTAACTACTCCTCATTTATCCCTTTTAATATTAGTTAGATGATACATAAACTGATGCATATTGGACAAAAGTGAGAGTTGTATGAGTTAGTTCTACTTGTTTGAAATATTGCTATGATATCTATAAAAATTTGTTGGTCTATAATGATATCAAAAACGGTTTATGTGAATGATTACTTGGTCGGTGAGAAATAAACTTGTTAGAACATCTCCAATGGCTTATTCTATTTTATTCAAAAATAGAATAATTCTATAATATAGTTTAAGTTTGCTCCAGTAGTACTATATTTTATAGTAGAAAATAGACTAATGAATAAAAAAAACAAGTTACTCTATATTTAAAATAAACATATTTTTACTATATTATAAAGTGAGAAATGTAGTACTATTGAAGCATTTTTACTATAAACTCTATTTTAGAATGAAAAATAGAGTGGAGGTTGGAGATGCTCTTAAACCATCTTCAATTAATGTCTATAATTTTCTTTAAAATAAACTTAACTTTATTACAGATATGAGTTTTACTCGAATTTTTCCTGTTCTTAAAAATATAATTAAATATTATTTTTGTTTATAAATATACATGTAAAAGTAAATTTAATTATATTTTCTCCTAAAATTATAAAAATATTTACTATTTATCACAAAATCATACATTGAGGAAAAACTACTTTTATAATAGAGATATTTTAGCTTAAAGAAAATATAGAGTTAGATTAACAAATAATGGTCATCTCATACCAAAACACAATTTGAAAATACAAGTAAAAGAAAAAAAAGTAACCATATAGAGAAACTTTGAAAGTAGACCCCTCAAGTAGGACTCTCTATCCTCTAAGTTTTCTTCTTTATTTCTCAACTCTCCTCTTTCGATCATCATTCACATGACGCAACCAGATATTTTTCTCACTTTTTCCTCACTAGGTTATTTTTTCTCACTTTATAAAAGAAACAAATACAAAAGATTGCGAGCTGCGTATTCGGCCGCCATCTAAGCATAACACACAAAACAAAGCATGATTGTTGTGTCAGGAGAGAGGGGCATGTCCCCCTTCTCTATCTCTAGCTTTTGAGGCTCTATATAAGAGACATTATCGGACCAGACATTATCTTCATTTTGTTCTCTTTGTCCCTCTACCTTCCATACAAATCTCTCTCCTCTACAAACATATAAACACACTACACTTCTTCCTCACCCTATTCGAACACTTTTTCCTTAAGGTAGCATCTCTCTCGCTCTCTCTAGATATCTCTCTCTCCTCACGTACAAGCAAGGTGAATATCATTTGCATAACCACCCAACTATTTTTTAGTATTTTATTTTTGTATAGCAATAAATTGATGGATAAATTTTAAAGATCCTTTTCTTTCAGACAAAGGCAACTGAATAAACCCTATTTGTTTGTCTTTTTCAATTTTTTTTCTTGTTTCAAAACTTTCTTTTTTTCCTTTTAATTTTACAATAAAGATCATTTTGGCTCTGTTTTTGCTAGTATACCTGCTTTGTTTTTTTTTCCATCAAAGGGATTTAATATTATAAAAGAAACGGGCCAAACCCAGTACAATATTATAACATAAGCCCAACAACAAATAGGACACCCAAATTTCTAATGGGCTAAGCCCTACGGACCCATCACGAGAAAACCCTAGGGAGCAGGCGGAAAGGCATACTGCCGCCTCACTAAACCCACTTTTGGCCGCTTGTACACGTGTCGCGATCCTCCTCCGCGAAGAAACACGTGCCACAAGGATAGCGCCATACCATCTCAACTCGTCGGCGCCGGAGATCCAACCACCGGACCACTCGGCCAAACCGGAGCTCCATCGCTCCGTTCCTCTTTACTTTCACCCAACTTTGGGCCACTCAAGCCGGAGAGGCTCAATCGCCGTAGCGAGAGCTCCTCCATCAACATTAACCACCGGGACCCGCCAGAGGAATCGCATGCATCCTCATTCTTTCCGCCGGAGCTCTTCCATCTCCTCCGACGAACACACCAACCCACAGAAACAAACAAAAAAACCCGACCGAAGAAAAGAAAGAAACAAAACCCTAAAGAATAAGGGCCACGAGCCGGCGACGCAAGGCTGAAGAAGCCTTCACCCCCCGGAGACTAGATCCGATGACGGCGGACCTGAAGGAGTTTCCCCGCCACGGAGACAAAAGACCGGCGGCGACGGATCTGCGATAGCCTCCGCCTCCCGGAGATATTATTCCGACAACAACTAAGGTCTTCTCCGCGTCATCTACACAGCCACCGCGTCGTTACTCCAGGACCAGAACCAAAGCGGTTGGTGGCAGACCAGAGATCGGACAGGCGGGAACCGGCAGAAACGAGGAGAAGGCCGGATCCTGGTAATTTTATCTGAAAGAAACACGAGCTCCGGCGGCGGCACGGACGCTCACGCGCCGGCCGACCGCCGAGCCCTCTGGAAATTGCTAGTATACCTGCTTTGTTTTGGTCGGTTTCTTTTTCTGTAAATGTGTTTTGTATTTTCGTTTTCAAACTTCATCATTATACGTACTGCATCGTCATAACTTTATTTTTGTTTTCATTTCTTGTGGTGGCTTTATCTTTCCTATTCTCGAAACCAAGAAAAGCATGACTGTTCTTCTGTTTGATCATTGGTTTTTATTCAAAAGAAAAATTGACATTTTTTTGTTGAAAACAAAATAAATGCTGTCATGGATTTTGCTTAATGTAATTCCACATTAAATGTGTGAACGAGCTGCACAAATCATGTGGTGCTGCAAGGATTTAACCCCAACTATAATCATAACACAGCGATTTATAAATCATATCTTTTTCTTTTCTCTTTGACATAAGAGATTTTGTTTGTTTGTTTTGTTAGTTTTGAGAGAGCAAGTTTATCGAAATGGAGAGGCTAAACGCGAAGTTGTACCTGCAAAACTGTTATATAGTAAAGGAGAATGAAAGGTTGAGGAAGAAAGCTGAAATCCTGAATCAGGAGAATCAACAGCTTCTCATTGAACTCAACCAGAAGCTCTCCAAAACCAAGGACCCTAATGAATCAAAGCAAGGAAGCAGCAACCTCTCTTCGTCAAGTTCTGCTTCTGGACAATCCTGATGCAGTAAAACTCTTAGGACAAGTATTGGATTTGGTATACTGAAAAAATTATCATGACCCTGCTCAGTTAGAAGAACCCATCTCTTCGTAGTTCCTTTGTATTGGTGTAATGTAAGAAAATAATCAAAAGTTAGTGGGCAGTAGGAGTATTATTATTATTTGAACTTGTGGGTTCTTCTAAATTATTTCTACTACTAAAAGGACAGAAGCATATATTGTGTCTCTCTACTTATCTTCTCAGGGATATTTTACATTTGTTTCCATTCATATATTAATTAGATTTCTTTGTTGCCTTTTCATGTGGGGTTGTTTTTTAGGATATGGTGGATTATGGGACTACGTTGTACTACCTTCTGCTCGTTTCTTAAACAACCAGTATCTTTATTATTTTTATTATTCTACATTTTCTTTTCTTTAAGAATTTTTTTCACTGTATTTACATTAGCTTATACTAGATTTACTAAATTTTGATCCGCATTTTAAAAACGTGAGAAATTTTTTATTTCTAAAACTTAAATTGAAAATAAATATACAAATATGTTAAATGTAAAATTAAGTGTTTGATTTAGGATTCCAATAAAGTTTACGTGTTGGGCCTAGAAAACGGTAAATGTCATCAATAAGTGCTTTGATTTCCTTATATAATAAAATGTTTCTTTGGTTTAAGGATGTGTATTAAAAAAATGAATCTTTGTTTCTTAATATTTATTTTATCATGAGAGTCGGATATATATATATATATATTGGTTTGTTTTCTTAGAAATAGTAATTTGAATATTTTTTAATAGCTAAAGAAATATGCTATTAATTATGGTACAAATCATCAAACCTTATTTTAATAATAGATTCATTAGAATAAACTTAAATAAGATTAGATAAATAGTTAATGTAGGTTAGTAAAAATATATATGTATATAAGGGTTAGTCGGAAATAATGGAATACATATATATATATTATTTTCAGTGTAATACTCATCCTTTATATAAAAAAACAAGAGTATAATAAGAGAGACAAAGCCTAACCAAAAACAAAAAGGTGTATAGATCCTATCCTCAATCAAATACAAGTTGGCATGCGTTTGAAGCTCGAGAAGAAAGAACCAAATCTTTTTTCATGTCAACCGTCGGAAACCAGATTGTTGCAGTCTTTAAGTTATTAGCATTTTTTAATATATAAATCACAAGATCTCTTTCTCCTGGTCTTCCTAAGTATCCTGAACACTTGAAAGTTTGTAGACTCGACAAAATACATTCCGGAACAGTACTTGGTTGATTCCAAGTATACAGACCAATAGGGTTATGATATTCCATTTTGAATAGGTCTAGTACTCGTAAGTTAGGTGAATCTTTGAGCAACCGGATAATCACCGCAACCGACGTATGTTGTTCATCGCATGCGCATAGTTGCAGATGTTCAAGCTGGTCGAAGACAAAACCATCACCATACACATCATCTATGCATAACGTCAGACGTTTGACAGAAGTGATTGATCCGATAAACCTATCAATATAAACATGATTAAAGCTAAGTTCTACATATGCCTCCTCCAGCTTAGGCATACGCTCAATCAAACAGTGGTGATTCTTGTAGTTATAGTAGTCAAGTTTGAAGTATTTCAAAGAAGGAGTATCCATCACAAACTCATCTAGATCCTCAAGTATATTGACTGTTAAACGTTGCAACGAGGGGACGATAACAATGAACTTTACCATATTGTCACCTTTGCATCCTTCCACCAATAGATCTTCAAGAACAGGGCAATTAGATAGAAGCCGCTGAAGAGAATCTTCATTCTTGTACTTCACATCCTGAAGCAGCAAAGTTTTCAGACAAGGGAGAGAAACCATACGAGGAACATCCACTAGAAGCCTTCTTCCATTGAGTTTCACGGACACGAGTGATTTACAAGTATACAAGCTACTTGGCAACATGTTGAGCACCTTATTATTACAACCATGAGAAACCTCCACCTCTCGTAGGTTGCGTGAAACTGCGGTTAGAAGCCATGATCTAATTGTCACGGGTTTGAATTGTGAAGCAATAAAATCGAGGCGGAAGCTTTCTATAATCGGAGCTCTGTGTAATGGCAGATTCTTGTTAAGAAAACGCCGTAACCTCGCGCGTTCGGACTCTGAATACTTTCTAGTACTGTAGTCGAGTTTAGGTAACCACATCCAGAGAAAGTCCCATTGTTTGGACAAGATGCTAGTGGAAACAGCAACTTTTGTTGGAAGAAACGATAGTATCTTCACCAATAATTCATCCGGCAGTCGACTGATTTTGTCCATATCGTACAAAATTAAAGTAAAAACCAAAGAACACAAAAAGATTCAAAAACCTTGTTTCTTCTCTCTCACGCACGGTTGCTTCTAGCTGCCTCCTTTCTTTTCATGTTCCGTATTAATGGAATATATACATATATATACTAGGGCCGGCCCGCCCTACGGGTGGGATATTAGTTAATTTGATATTCACTAAATGCTCGAGTTGAAATTTGTTTTAAGATTCAAGAATTTGGTTATCTGTTATGTGTTACTTATTAGTATGTGGTGGTATAGTTGTTTTTCGATTATTCTTGCTTTGGTATTGTATCAAATTAACTAATTGTCCAATTCATAATTATAGATGTACAAATGTGGATTTGTGATAAAGTTTGATGACAATACTGGTTTTTTTTTTTAATTCTTATTCATAATAGAGTGTGCATGTGTTAGAAAGAGGCCTATAACAACTTTTATGTTTTTGTATGGATTTTAAATATATATTATTTTGTATAATGCATACTTGCTCTACAACATTTGCTTGTACACTACAAAAATTGTTTTCTATATTTTTAAAAGAGAAAATATTTAGTCTAGAATATAACACGGACATATGTATTGACTATATATAAAAGTTGGGTGTTATTTTAAAATGACATATGTATAGAGATTTTTCAACCATTACTTCACTGGCACAAAACATTTATAATTGTAAATACCTTCTTTTAAAAGCAAAACTAATAAAAGTGTGTACAACAAATGTATTTTAATATATATTATGTGCATCAAGTTATAAAGGTTGGAAACATTGCAAAACTATTTGGAGCAAAAATTTTAACTTCACGATCTTCATCTTGACGCCAGTTCAGTGTCGGCCTTGGCCACAAGCAGAAGAAGCATGGGCTTCCAGGTGACACGATAATAAGTATTTTCGCGGCCATATATTTATAAAAAGTGACTTTAGCCTAGTGGTTCTAAGAGAAATTACCAGTGCTAGAGGTGTTGGGTTCAATTACCCTTAACTGCATTCATTTATTTTGGTCCTAAATATAAAATGGGACACGTGTCACTCCCAGAACGCACGAATTGATGAGGTGGCTTCACGGGAGAGAGACGAACATTTCTTTATATATATAGATTTAAGTGGAGCTTTAAATTATGTAGTAATTGTTAAGATTTGGAAGATCTGAAATTTGTTGATTGTTGGAATATATCCATATTTGTTTGAATATATCCATATTTTGTTATCAACTAAATATCTATGATAATCTTTTTTTTTTTGGATTAAATCTATGATAATCTTAAAATCTCATTTTGAATAGTATTGATAAGGGCAATTGTCAATAATAGCACATTTGAAGTTTATGTCTCAAAAAAAGCACTAGAAAGAGAAAATCACAAAAATGACATTCATTAAGGGTAAAATATCTTTAATACCCTTAGTTTAAAATTAAATAAACAAACAAAAATAAATAAAAAAATAAAAAAAATGAAAAAAAGAAATTTTTTTTTATAGTTTCAGATTATATGTTTTCAGATTCGAAATTTTTATAATATTTTTGTTTGAAATTTTTTTTTATTTTTTTTTTTGAAATTTTCTTTTTATAATTTAAAAATACTTTTTGAAACTGTTTTTTAAAGTTTTTATTTTTTATTTTAGTATTTATTTTTTATAAAATTTTAAACCCTAATTCCAAAACTCCACCCCTTAACTCTAAACCCTAAGGTTTGGATTAATTAACCCAAGGAGTATAAATGTATATTTACCTCTTTAATGAAACATATTTTTGTGACTTTGAATCTTGAGTGCTACTTTGGGAACAAAAAATTGGTTTAGTGCTATCTTAGTCTTTTTCTTTATTGATAACCTCGGCCAGGTTTGTTTTCAAAGTAATATGTAACTGATAAGGAAATTAGTGATAATAATGATATAAGAATATACCATGTCTAGTTAACAACCATCAACAATCACAATCACGTGAGTCCATGAATTGGTTGGACTATAAATATATAAAATTTGTTATAGAATTTGTACAATATACGGTACATTATGTGTACCTAAACAGCCATTTTCTCCTTTAATTTCCATTACCATTTTTATAAACAATTGTCTGTAAAAAGCAACTTTGATAACGGACCACAATCTGTTAAAAAACAACAAATAAGACATGATCAGTGGAAACTGGAAAAAAAAAAGAAGATCAGAGCTACGAGTGCAGAGTATCAATTCCACAAACAATAGCCAAGCCAACACGGACAATTGTTGGTTCTATCGTTGTACATGAGAGGCTTTGTTAAAGGAAAGAGAAGTGTGACGAATCCAACCACACCGGCTAACGCAGCTGCACTCACCAAACCTGAAGAGAAGAACCCATGAAAGCATCTTTAGCTTTTATTCTTCTGCATTTGCATTTGTTACCAACATTGAAAGTTCTTTGAGAAAAAGACCAAAATAGCACTAAATCAAGTTTTTGTTCCCAAACTAGCATTCAAGGCCAAAAGTCACAAAAATAGCAATCAAGGGGTGGGGTTTAGGGTTTAGAATTTAGGGTTTAGGGTTTAGAGTTTAGGTTTTAGGGTTTAGAGTTGAGAAGTGAGGTTTTGGGGATAAGATTTCAAATTTTAAAAAATAAAAAATAAAAAAATTTAAATTTTTCAAAAGATAAAATGCTATTTTGGTCATTTTAGTTTTTGAGTGCTATTTTTGTGATATAAACTTAGAAATGTGCTATTTTGGAGATTTGACCAAGTTCTTTTTAGATTACCTTTTCCTCGTGGGTGTAGCAGCACAGGCAATCCCATGTAATTGCAGAATATATGAGCAAACAAAGGCGCAGCAACATGTCCTTTAAAATATAACATAAATCATTATCAAGAACAACATTACAAGCGGGTAGTAGATGTAAATGTACCGGTTCTGATGAAGAGAAACGATGCATATGAACCAAAAACGACTGTGTAGCCAAGCTGAAGACCTGATCAAAGGGCCAAGTTAAAGCTCAGGGATGATTAGTTTACGCCTGAGACAAAGATTGTTAATATGATTATGGTTAAACGTACCAACAATCAGTGAGGCCTTGATATAGCTGCGGTTATGCTTAATGTACATTTCTCTAAAATGATTCAAGTGGGCTGCATAAAACATATAATAAACCAAAAAATCCAGCAATTTTCATCTCAACTCGAGCTGTAAAATTGTCATTCACAGGGAAGCACGCAAAGAAAACAAACCTAAGCTAAAGAGAATTGGGCAGAGGAAGATAGCGTAGTAAATCCTAAATCCAGCACACAGAAGCAAAGGTACCATACAGGCCCTGAAAACCAGCTCCTCAGTTAACGGTGCCTGCAATTAGAAGCTGTAACAGATCACAATCTGTTCGGTTTAGTAGTAACTTATGCAGTTTCGATACAGAGATGGAGAAGAGTTGATTACCACAACAAGATTGCGCCAAAAGGAAACATCAGAAACACATGTCAAGATGCAAGCAGGGATTGCTTGGACAAAGCTTCTGAATTTACTAAAGGAACTACATCCTCCACCACTTTCCTTCCATGATTCCAGGAGTAACAACAAGTTCAAGACCAAAGATCCGGCATAAATGAGCGAGGTCAATAGAAGAGGATACACCACTCCTTGCCACTGGTTCCATATTCACAAACACAGAATCCTTTAAGATGGGTATGGTATAACAAACAAACCAGCTTCTCATGGTGATCCTCACCCAATACTAAAGATAGATAAGGACTGAGAGAGGCAAAGGAACTTACAAGATGATCTTTCCTTATGCCAAAAACTCCAAGTATCAGAGAAGCCTCCCAGCTTTTTATCTTTTAACATTTCTCAAGCAAACAAAGTTAGAGACTTTTCAGTGATTCTTGAAACTAGTGTGATGCATATTACCAAACAAAGCACAGTCTTTTAATCTTAACATCTCTACAGCAAACAAAGGAAGAGACTTTACACTGATTCTTGTAACTAGTGTGCATAGCTCAAAGTTTTAGTCTTTGACTCTAACATTGTAAAAGAAGCTTACAGGAAGTATATAAGCTGTGAAGACGAGAGACGCGACGGTTGAAATAGCTGCGCAAACGAATCGGCGAATCATGAAGTTATAGAAGGAAGAAGGCGACGGGAGGCGGAGGATGACGGTGGGAGCGTAAAGGATCAAGACGTAGAACAGTGCCATAGCGACGCAGGAGGCCACCGCTACCGGCGTCGAGATGTTGTTGTCTCCATCGGAAGACATGTTCAGAAGGTAGTGATGGGGAGAGCTCCGGCGAGAAATCCACCGGGTAAATGTGGAAGTCACCGGCTTTTCTTCGCTGGTTGAATTATAATCCCGGCGGTTGACGAAGGAGTCTTTAGCCAATCACATCGCGCCACGGCAATCGATTGTTATTGGGTTACCCATTGGGCCTTCTAAAATTTATAGAACAATTTATGCAATAAACGATTAATTTAATAGAACATGAAGTATGAACAAAAAATGGAATAGCTAGCTATTAAAAAAACATTTATTTACTAGAGAAATGGAATAGAACATGAAGTATGAACAAAAAATAAAAGATTATTTTATAAATGGAGGAATTTTTTTTTTTTGTTCATACTTTATTTTTACTGCATTTTTGAAGTAAATTATGGAGTGATGATGTCATGATGGAGATTCCGCCACTTAGGTGTGAGGGGGTCAGTTGACCCATGTGAAATATATAAATTATGAACTTTAGGTTAGTTTATATGTAATTGTTGTGGTGAGATGATTAAATTTTCTTTCTTGACCCCTATGTTCTGAGTTCAAGTCTTATGCACATCTTTTTCTATTTATAATAATTTAATTATGACCCATGTAAAACAAATTTCTCCCTCCGCCACTGATGGAGATGCCCTTAAAATTGCAGTTACTCTACTCTTTCAGATGTAAATTGCTTTAAAGTAAAGGAGTTTTAGCTTGATCAGATCATTTTCTTCCTTATAACGATGGGAGGATAGTATGAATCGATCAGAGAGATTCATGGATTTCTCAAATTGATTGCTACCAAGTACTAATATGTATTGCGGATGATTGGTAAGCGTCAAGTAGTATAAATTATTAGCCTATATGTGTAGCAATATAACGTGGAATGTGAAGTAGAAAATAAGGTGTAGGTAACTAACTGATAGTGACCAAAAGCTATACAGTTCGAAACAAGTTCGTTCATTTGGGTAAGGCAAAGCAAAAAATAATAGTAGTTCTGTGGACTAACTGATTTTTCTGTATACTGTCAAGGGCCCAGACTGAATAATAACGTTTAGTCGCAGAGAAATGGCCCAGAATGATCCAAACATAATGTTATAATTATAGAATAGGCACTACCGTCAGTGTCCGACCTTAGCTCAGTTGGTAGAGCGGAAGACTGTAGTAGTTGCTGTAATCTTTAGGTCGCTGGTTCGATTCCGGCAGGTCGGATTCTTTTTGCTTTCCAAATATTTCTTTTTTGGATCAAAAAATCTCGTTGGTTAAAGATATAACTTTGGACATAAGATGTTGAAGCTAACCGAATTTGAGTTCACAGACTTTCTCCTTCATCTCCCTGAACAGATTAGAAGCCATATCAAACTTTTGCTCTTTCCTTTCCTATCCTCTTGTAAAAAAAAACTTAAAGCCTTTGTCCATATCACATGACTCCACATACCCCATTCATCACAGTCTTCGGTTTACCATCTAATATTAACAAACCGAGAATTAAACCGGTTTTTAAACCCTAGAAAACTAAAATTAGAACCGATCGCTGTAAGCATCCAAAGATGAGAACTTTGAGCTCTCAACTGTACTCCAATGGTGGAATCTCTCTCTTCCCCAAAAACCAAAGCTCTCCATCTAAAAAGCATCTCAATTTCTCCAAACCCTCGAGACTACAACTCATATCCGCCGTTCAGTTCCGACCTTGCATCGACATCCACAAGGTATTGATCTAATTGAATTTCAAGCTCACCCATTTCGAAAGCTGAATCCTTACTCTCTTCATGTGTCTTTTGAAGGGCAAAGTGAAACAAATAGTTGGATCCACTCTAAGCGACTTGAAGGAAGAAGATGGGTCAGTCCTCGTTACAAACTTCGAATCCGACAAGTCCGCGGAAGAGTATGCGAAGATGTACAAAGAAGATGGGCTCACGGGAGGGCACGTGATCATGCTTGGAGCTGACCCTTTAAGCCAAGCTGCTGCTTTAGGAGCCTTACATGCTTATCCCGGTAAGTAAAGTAATGCCCTTTTTGTGGTTGTGTTTTTTGGTCTTACTGTCACGTTTAATCATTGTGTCGTGTAATGATAATTACAAGACGATGACTTCTAGGCGGTTTGCAAGTTGGAGGTGGAATCAATTCAGAGAATTGCTTGAGTTATATAGAGGAGGGAGCAAGTCATGTCATTGTCACTTCGGTATAGCTCTTTTGAATCTGTTATCTCATACTGTCTTTTGTTAGTAGCAGTGTTCAAAAAATAGTTTGATTTAGGTAACGCTTAGACCAATTTTTAGAACATTGGTTAGCAGTAGTAGTCATGTTTTGTGTTGATTGTTTTCAGTATGTGTTTAACAATGGGAAGCTTGATCTTGAAAGACTGAAAGATCTTGTGAAGATTGTTGGGAAGGAAAGATTGATACTAGACCTTAGCTGTCGAAAGAAGGTGATTCTATGACCTCTGTTATGTCTTCAGTTGGATCATGTTGTTCATTATCTTGTGATGAAAAGATCCATTCTGCGCAGGATGGAAGATATGCAATCGTTACTGATAGATGGCAGAAGTTCAGCGATGTCTTGGTTGATGAGAAATCAATGGAGTTTCTTGGAGGGTTTGCAGATGAGTTTCTGGTGCATGGTGTTGATGTTGAAGGAAAGAAGTAAGCTTTTTGCTTTCAGTGTCTTAGAGTGGATTCGTTTTGAGTTGTAGTTAGATTATGTACTGATTCTAATACTTATTCTCTCCCAAAAGGCTAGGGATTGATGAAGAGCTTGTAGCATTGCTTGGCAACTATTCTCCGGTGAGCAAAGTTGTGATGCTTTAAATGTTTATTAAACTGGTACATAGTGGTCATGCTTCATTAGAGACATAGAGATAGATTGGTTATTTCTCAAAACTATGATGATCTATACTATATACACTGACTAATCGAGAAAGCTTTGATTGTATCCGTGAACTTGCTAAAAAGTCTTGAGTCTTGATTGCAAGTTTTTATCTTTTTTAAGCTTTGGATTATGGATCTAAGATGTATATTTTGACCCTTGACAGATTCCAGTAACGTATGCGGGAGGGGTGACGGTGATGGATGATGTAGAGAGGATCAAAGAAGCTGGGAAGGGGCGTGTGGATGTAACAGTAGGAAGTGCCTTGGACATTTTTGGGGGAAATCTACCTTACAAAGACGTTGTGGCTTGGCATCACAAGCAAGCAGAACCCGCCTCAACACTCCACTAGAAGTCCCACCACATTTTTCGATTTCGATGTGTTTCAATAAAAGGGAATATCATCTCAAAGAGTAATTGTTGCTGGATATAACTTGCATGTCCCCTTCTCTTCTTCCATTTTATAACATAATAATATGCTGATAACTTTTGTGATCTTTTACTTTACTTATGTAGAAACTTTACTCTTTACAACCTCAGAGAGTGATTCATCAAAGTATAGTTCAAAGATGTAAACCTTGTCTCAGTCTCGTGGATAATCTAGCAACCACTGGTATTAAGCACTTAAATTTTGGGGGCAAAAAAGACCCTGTTGCCAAGTAATTTAGTTTAACTTTTAAAGACGATTGGTAATATACTTGTAGTCGCTTCTTTGTATATTAAAACATTTCTGATCAAGTTTTACACAAACATAGAGAGTAGAATCTAGCTAGCTAAGAGGCAAAAACATATAGTCAAAGAAAGGGGCGAAAATAAATGTGTATTCAAACCCAAACATATTGGGAAGTAGAGAAAAATTAAAGTCAAAGACTCAAAGTGACAGAATTAAGTAGCTACTACATGTTGGAATGTAATCTCAAACTCTATTCATGTAAAGGAAAACACCACAGTCCACAAATTTCTTTAAGTAGATCACTTGAGTTTAATGGGGGAGGGCCACTAGAAGAACTTCGAGAAGCTCTACACCTTTGACTATGGATAAAGTATGGTGGTCCAGTATGGTAATGATTCTTCCACTTGTTTCTAGTTTTCCACCACTTCTCGACACTTTCCCGCTTGAAACCATCCTTTTGTTACCATTTTTGCCTCTCCTACATTTATTTTTCCACTACAAATGAAGAATTGTCGTTGAATGAAAGAGAAAATATAGAGTTATCGTAGTAGGCTAATTAATATAATGTTTTTATTAATATAATGTTGCATTAGCTTATGTATTGTAGACGATTAAAGCATTGCCTTTAGGGTGTGGCTCTGGAGATGGGAAAGTATTCAGACTATATATAATCGCATTGTCATTGTGAATTCTATGAATATTAATTATGCTTAAACTTTCAAACCAATCATGCAAAAGACGAAAATAAATCAGTTCTCAAAAAATTTCTGTATAAGCCGCCAAATTGATCAGTTTATATAAAATCGAATCGACAGGAAAAAAAGAAGTCACCATGTATAGTTGTTTTCGTAGAAAATATGTAATTCGTTTTATAATTCAAATAAAAGCTTCTCTATTTTTTTTTTGATAGCTGTGATCTGATCACAAATACTTTCTAGTTCCAAACACTAATCACCACGAAGCCTGCATGATCCATGTTTTCTTACCACTTAAATACTTTGGATAGCCAAAAAAAATCGAATATACTCATAGTTGTGAATCTTTTACAATTAAGCCAAGTCCACTTGGTTCTCTATCCTTTCTTTGTCAATCAAAACGATAACAAGATGTACAAAGACATTATCTTTGATTACATACGCGATCATAGTAGATGATGGTATTATTCTAAGATAAATATTATGTAAGTATGAATAATCAGTTTGATTACATATGTGATATGTATAAGATATACAAATTCAATGATATTTATTAAATTCTTCTTTCACGTACCTACTTTATGTTATGATTTCTAAACCTAGTGTAGGAGGTTGGTGCTGAGCATTTTCAATCTAATCATGAACTGGCCAATAACTAAAAGATAAGAAGTTATAATAACAAAAATAGAACTTATAACCGTTTTAAAAATTGGACATAAAGTTTGATCACTTTTGTTTTATTCTTCATGCTGACCACAATGGTCATCAGGAATATGAATTAAAAAAGCAGGATAACAATAATTAACAACTAATGTTAATAGGTTATAAACAGATCATGGTAACAACTAACAACTAGATGTCGTTATAGGCTCTCGTTGTACATTAGCCAGCTTAAAGAGCCGTCTTGAAAATCATTATTCTACATCTATACAAATTCTACAAATCATCTAATTTCTCGCGCGTTCTTAAAACACATGCTATAAGCTGGCTAATGTGCTATAAACTATTTTAATAGAGATTTGATAATTACGAAATAATTTTCATTTTACACAACCACTCTAACATTTGACATTTGAATTATCTCCTGTTTAATATAAACCCCTGCACATATGTTACCATTCTATTAGATGAATTCGACTCGCATATTAATAAACATCATCAAAATATACAAGTCTTGTACACACTTTCGTACGGCAATACTTATGACATGGTTAGATGCACATGCACATATATCAACATCACGTAGAAAATACTAGAGTTTATGTCACCATACTTTTATTTCCCTCAATTTATGTAATTAATATTCGTTTTATAGTTATGTTTATATCCAATAATGCATTAGATGATCACCAACTCCTTATTTGAAACTTAAATATATGGTCATCAGAAAATCATTAATTAAGAGTTTTCTTTTTGTGATACAACTACAAGCAATCATCTCGTTGAATATAGGGGGCCTATCCTAAATAGAGCATGACGTTTTATACTTTAAATTAATTGTCAGTGACCATATCCATATGTACTAATACGAACCTCCGTGATAAACCACCGCTTGCGTAATGTACTAAAGTATAAAAGTATTACTAAGTGCGTAAAAAGTAAAAGTGGTGCCATATTTATTCATTTACAAACTCCAAAGACGTGCTGCATGTATCACGTAACCGTGATTTGCGACGAAGATGTATGCACTTTTATTTTTGTAACTATCCTCTCCGCCAAGAAATGCTCCCCACTATTCCAAGTCAACAAAGACAAAAAGTATCGAAATAAATAAAATATATAAAGTCAAAGCTCTCCGGTTCGCGTTTTTTATTATCATACATCTAACCTTGGTATATAATCACCATCCATCTTCTTATTCTTCTTCATCTTCTCAATCTTAATAACTTGAAAAAAATAGAAAAAAGAAAATGATGGGAAAAAGAATAGCTTCCTTCAAGAACTTAGCCAAGAAAATGAAGAGCATCAACACAAGAGAAGGCGGCTCCGAGTCAACTCATAACGAGTCTCTCCTGATCAATGAGGCGGACGTCGCGGCGACTAAGACGCCTACGGGAACGTTTGCGGTGTACGTAGGGGAAGAACGCGTGAGGCGCGTGGTGCCGACAAGCTATTTGAACCACCCTTTGTTCAGGATGCTCCTTGACAAGTCACACGACGAGTTCCACTGTTTGGATCAGAAGGTTATGTTGGTCGTCCCTTGTAGCCTCTCCGTTTTTCAAGACGTCATTAACGCCATCGAGTCTTGTAATGGTAACTTCGAGTTCGGTGATTTTGTCGAGGAGTTTCTTTGACTTCTTGTGATAAAAAATAATATTTGTTGTAGTGAAAAACACCCCTTTGTTGCGTGGTGTGGATTGTTTTTTTTTCTCCTGGAATTTGTATTCGGACATATCGATTATCATTACACAATGGGTTAATTTGTCAAATAACCAAATTCATAATTAAGAGGATAACACTGATTTTGACATAATGAAGAAAATATCATTTATGCTTCAAACAATCCGGTTATACTTCTCGTAATTACAAGTTTACAAGTTATCGGTAACAAAAGAATAAGATGACCAATGGCGGAAGTAGAATTGTGTTTCACAAGGATCAATAATCATATAATCAAATGGCCAAACGTAAAATTTTATTGAACAGGTGCAGATAGAATGTTTAGACTTAGATTATGAGGGTCAATCACAAAATACTAAATTTGTCTATCATATGCAAATTGTAAGAGTATAAAAACAAAATTTGTCAAAAACTACATGTATCAATTGACCCTCCTAATAACAAGGTGGCTCGCCACTGGAGATGACGTCGACGTTTTAAAGTGTGAACACCATTAACATGTAAATTATTCCCAATGGGAGCTAAGGAGCACATCCACGTCACTTATGTTTTACTGCACATATTTTTCATTGTAAACAGTAAATGTGGGAATACAATACAACTCTGTTACATTAAATGGTGTATTCCATTTATTTACACCGTAAGTCTATTCCACGTCTCTTTACATAATTATCTATAGGATTTGATTTAACTCTAAAAAGTAGAGTTAAAAAAGAGGTGAAAATGAGTGGAAACAAAACAGGTGGAAAATAAGAAAAAGAAAATAACATAAACATTTTACTCTAGCAAAATGTGAAGTAATCTTAAGTCTATGTTTTTCTCTATTTAAATAGTAAGTAGAGTTAAACTGAGAAATGTAATTTCCACTTAATTGGTAAACTTTAAGTGGGATTTGGAGTAAATTTATTTTTAGAGTAGAAGTTACTCTAAAAGTACAATACAGTCGTACTCATAGTTTAAATCATTTTTTGGTTTCCTAAATTTTTTTTTCTTTTTCGTTTAGAATGTTTGGTCGCTTTAACCTTTTATGGTTCAAACATGTTTGGATGTTTGTGTAGACACTAAAGGTGTGATTGGTAATTTGAAGCTTGATTAGGGTGTGATTAGTAAATTGACAGTTTAATTAAGGAGTAAAAAAAACGAAAAGAAAAAATGAGAGGAAATGTTTACTCTACTCAAAACAAGTGAGATAGTGTACACCATTTTTTTAATTTATCAATCCAAATGGAAATCAATAATGGTTACAACTTACAACAGATAACTTGGACAAAAAGTTCACCCAAAAGAATCCAACTACACTTCTAGAAGGATACACAACCAAGCCGCATACCCCGTAGCTTCGGACCCAATATTTGTGGTTGTCAGATACTAGTAGAGTAATAGTCCACCAATAATGAACTCTGAATCTTCCTTATCCATCAGAACAACCACTGACACAGAAAGATCTTTGGCACCTCTAAAGAAAAAGGAGAAAAAGGAGGCTACCGAAGATCCATACTTGAGAAATCTCCAATCGCTATGGATAAGGAAGCAAAGATAGGAGGTAGATCAGTGCCGTCGTGAAGCCAAAGAATACCGTCAACTGCCTGTCCGCCTCCAAATATTTCCACCTCTTTATTGCCGTGAGCTATATGTCAAGAAGAAGTGCAACCATCAACCGAACGTCATAGAAGATCCACGCGCTGACGTCGTTCTTAGATTGCACAAGCCAATTCCAACGCATCAAGTTTCTCAGCTCGCGAAACTGATAGAGCTTCTCCCGAGTAGCAAATCTCTCTGGTGAAGAGACCACAAAAAGCCAACTCCGAACGATGGTAGATAGAGATATCTCTCTAGACGCCGATAAAAAGAAAGCTTTGACTCTATTGCCCCACTCCACCGCCTGCCT
This sequence comes from Brassica napus, assembly GCF_020379485.1. NCBI lineage: Eukaryota > Viridiplantae > Streptophyta > Magnoliopsida > Brassicales > Brassicaceae > Brassica > Brassica napus. Next base: position 8,668,530 of record NC_063436.1, on the reverse strand, counting down.
TAACATGATAACCACCGAAAGTAAGAGACTAAGAGTTTGACTCAATGATGGAGGTGATAACGAACAAAGAAGATGGAAACTGAAAAAAAACGGAAAAATAGATGAAATTCTTACAAACCCTTACCGACCTCCACACACCGGCAAAAGAGTCGGACACCGAAAAATCTCGGTTTATTAAATCGTCGGCAAGAAGATTTTATTTTTATTTTTAAAGTTATTGGTTTTCAGACTATAATTTACACTATTCTCAACTGTATTCGGACGAAAATAGTTGAAATATATATTAATCTAATTGGAAAATGTGTAGAAGATTATCCAATCATACTCTGAGAAGAAGGTAGTGAGAGAGAGCAATTACAAAAGGAGGTAGGTTTTGCCTTTTTTATATTAAATTTGAATAACAATTTTGTTTCTTATATTACTGAGAAAGAGCAATTATTTGTTTCTTTTGACATCTAACGTTTACATACTTCTTATACTACTGAGAAAGAGCATTTTTCTTCAAGGTAATTGTTCTTGGAATAGCAAGTTAATTGTTAACATGATATGCCACATCTTATTTGTCTAACCATCTTGTCTAAAATGTCTAATTAAAAGTTATTGGTCTTATTTGTTTATTTTCAATTAAACATCTTGTAAAAAATGTCTATTTTAACATTACCAGTCCATCACTCCTTGTATCCAATATCCATAACACATCTGGTTCCTGAAACACTAATATTTGAATTGTATGAAAAATCAGTGCTGATCTTTCAAGGTATTATTAGATCAGAACCATTTTATTCTTTTTGAATTTCCTATGCTGAAGCTTTGGGTTGGGTTTTAAGAATGCTCAAGTCTTAAGAATTTACTTTTTCTCATTCCATTTTTATTAGTGACTAGGAATGGAACCCCCGCGATGTCGCGGAGGAAAACTATATTAACAATAATATATAAAAATGTTTAGAACCAAAAAATAATAGTAAATGGAAGTCAACATTTAAAAATATTTATATAATTAATATAGTTAAAAATGAAAGGACAAATTTAAAAAAAATTTAAATTATTAAAAATTAATTGTAAATAAAAGATATGAAACTGTGATAAAAAGATCCAGTCTGCTAAATCTATTTTTGGTTTAATATTATCAATAGAGTATGCATAGATAAATATACAAACGATTTGTTTTTGAGAAAGTGATACAACTCTTCAAAACATTTTCTTGTAATGTTGAATTATTGAAAACAGTACTCCCTCTGTTTCTTATTACTTGATGTTGTACTCCAATGCATAAATATTAAGAAAAACTATTTTTTTAACAAAAACATCATTAAATTACAATATAAAATTAGTTTATTTAATTATATTAAAAATAAAAAAAAATTCAATTGGTTACATACTTTTTGATAAAGTTAAAGTTACGTAGATTTGTGCAAACTTCATATATTATGAAACAACAAAACTTCTCTAAACCTTCAAGTATATTGAAACAGAGGGAGTATAATACAATTTTTTATTTATAAGACGAGATTTTGAAATATATATTTTAAGAGTCTTAAAAAAAAAATCTAAATAAGCCTGCCAGATACCTAAACACCAAAAATACATGGTGAAAAAAATCTCTAATAACATTTGTGTGTTTTTATTTTATTTTTGCTTTTCAGTTCTAAAATTCACATGCAGTTGCTAATGTTTGATTTCTTTAATTAAAATAATAAATTATGTATCTAATAATTTAGAAACTACAGTTAAATGGAAAAAATTTAACAATTCAAATTCGTCGCTAGAATTTAAAATAAAATTAATAAATTAGAGAAAGTTGAAAAAAAAAATCTGGAACTCCATGTCATAGTAAGCTATTTTAAATATGAGCTTCATAGTTTAATAGGTTTATAACTTTGCAGTGAACTAATAATATAATATAATTGATGACATATACGGTGTATCCCAAAGTGATGTGTTTTTCATTGTAACTTGCCATTCTTCATCTCTTTATAATAAAACCTTTGCAACACATGCACCTCTAAAATGACAATAAATTTTACCATCAAAATTTCATCATAAATTTAGAGTCGTTTACAATATAATTGATTAACATTTAAAGGTTAAAGAACTTGTCCTAAAGAGTATTTTGACCCTTGTCAAGCCTTAGGTTACACTAAATACTTTTGTAAGATGAGACAACTAAATTTCCTTTTTTCTTTTAGGCTAAGATACAAGAGATACAAACAGAAATTTTCGAGGTTTATATGGGATTCTAAAAAGAACTTTTATGTTCCTTTGGAATAGTGAATCTCTCTTCCTTTCTTTGTTTTAATGTTTCTTTTTGTTGTGCTTTTTCATTGCTCACAATTATATATATATATATATATTTATATATATAGATCAAATATAGCAATGGTTAACCACCAAAAATTGCAATGGTTGATCACCAAATGTTGCAATGGTTGAACATCAAAACTTGTAATGGTTAACCATCAAAGATTATAATGGTTCATTTAAATAGTTGCAAATATTCATCCAAACAATCGCAACAATTCATTTAAATGGTTGTATTTGTTCACTTAAATCTCTAAAAACATTGCATATATATAAAAACAAAGAAATACAGATTTAATAAACAAAAATAATTATAAGCGAAAAGGTATAATACACAATTCTACCCTTTTTATGCTTGATATAATACTTGTGGAAAAGTTAAATAGTACTTACGTATGATTGATACAATTATACACATCAACATTTTATTTGTGTAATGTTTTGGGTGACGTAAGTAAACACACGAAAACAAAATTAATAGAATTGAAAAAAACATGATTAAGAAGAAATATTGTTGCAAAAAAAACTATAAAAATTGAAAGCAGTTATAAACTAAAAGACACCAAAAACTGTTATGAACAAAAATATACAATGAACATTCATGAGTAAAACTATAATGAAAAGACACATTTCTTAGAATTAACTGGAATACAATTTTAAAAATAAGAACAGTTATAAACTAAAAGGTACCAAAAAACTATTATGAACAAAAATGTACAATAAACAGTCATGAATAAAATTATAATGAAAAGACACATCTCTTAATTTATTTATCAGACATCACGTGATTCATCTCATCTTCTTCATTGATGAGAAGAATCTATGAAAGTGCATTCTAGGATGGCTGCCTCGCTTTAAAACCCATCTACTGTAAGGGTTCGTTGTCTTCAAGCTTTCTACTCTCAGTTGTAAAAACCATTTTTCTGCAAATCTTCATATGTATTCTCTCAATTTTTCTTTTCCGATCCACATGAACGATTATATACATAAATTTTCTGACATAAACCATCAGTTATCGGTAATTTCTGACATAAAACTCCGACAACATTTCGTCCACTTTTCTAAGGTTTCCCCGAGAATATAATCCATTGTCAGAGCACTGATTGTTCTGAGGTATTACCGACAATAATTTCTTAGAACATTACGTACGATACCCAGTTCATTGAAATTTATTTTGTATGCGGCAAGATATTGACAATATGTTTTTGAGAAAACACCGAGATTCAGACGTAATTCATGTATTCTCGGAAAGTGATCATAAACCCCATCAGAATCTTTCCGACGATAGAAGTTCTGGGTAATTGTCCCTGGAGTGAACGAAGATTTCTTGTAGTGAATGATTTGGGAAGAAATAAAAAAATGGATCAGAAATCAGGAATTATAAGAATATGAGAAAAATAGAAATAGTTAACTGGTTATTAAACAGAGGAAGAGATGCAAACCAAGGGTCACAACTTCATCGGACGCAGTGCTTCATTAACAGACACGAAGCTTGGTAGCGTCGTCTTCTTTAAAACAAAAGGTAAGTCTAATCTCAACCTTTAGATTAAAAAGTATGCACTTTCAACCATTGGACTAAGTTCTATTTTTTAAATAGATGACATCACCTAAAGAAAACAGAACCCTTGGATTGAATACCAAATCAATCTGAAACGTTAGATCTTCTTCTTTTTTTTTCCTATACAAAAAGATGACACCAGCAGATTCTAAAATTCAGTTTGCTATTATATCAAATCCGTTTTTTCTAAACCTCTGACGTCATTCCTTTTTTATAGGAAAAAAAAATAAAGATCCAAAGGTGTAGTATGTTTTGAATTTAACGTATAAGATTTTGTTTTAGATAAAACTATGACGTCATCTTCCCTTTGAGCAATGGTCACCAATTCATAGCTTTTCAATGGCGCCGCTTTACATAAACGGCATAACCGTCATTGGCCTTAAAAGTCATCTCTTTTCATAAACTTATTAATAGAATGGATTATAGTTTATTCATCAGATTGTCTCTCGCTCATTGTCTCTTGTCCTCCACATCCAAACCTGGTCGGAAAAAAATTCGTTGGACACTCGTGGCTGCTGATCGATCGTTGTTCCTCTCGCCCTCTCTCCTTTCCACTAAATCAATTTGCTCACTGTTTCTCCATTATGTGTTCATCAACAACTCCTAATTAGGTTTTGAAAGAGATGAATAATTCTCTTTAAATCACCGAGTCAAACGTTTGAAAAAAGACAAAGTGTAAAAAGGGGTTAAAACCTATGTTTGAAAACGCCAAGTACGCGGCCGAGTTTACGGCAGACAGGCATTCGGCGGCAAGCATACGCACTGATTGGGTGTTATACGGTTGAGAAATCGGATCTATATAAAAAAATGTAGCTTTTCATGTTATCAATCAATGGAGTTTCACTAAATTCAGTAGAAAAACAAGAAAAATGATGACGGCGGCGTTTGAAAGAAGTTGACGGCGGCCTTTTTTTTAACACTGAATCATGTATTTTATTAAAAAAGAAATAAGTTCATGACGTCATACATAGATGCATGAAAACTGCATAACTACAGCAGTACAAAAGTGAAAGAACATTAAAATAACAGATACGAAATCAGTGCCAGTAGGTACCATTCAAAAAGGAGAATGTAATAAACTTCAATCCTTGATTCAGGGGATATTCATCAAGATGAAATGCCAACCTGAAAACAATTTAGCATTTGCTGATGTTGTTATTACAATGCGTTTTCTCCGTTGGGTTGCTGAGAGTTCGATCCAAACTCAATATTATCCCAAATGAACACGAACTTTAGTTCCCCTGAACATGAGGAAATGCATTAGTTTTACAAATAGAAAATAATAATAACTGTGTATGATAGAAAAGTAAAATGTGGAAAGTTAGTATTTGATATAAATAACCATGTCTTGCTAAAGCCACGCGTGTGTGCATCGCCAGTCAAAACTGTCAATACGTTTCCTATTATGTGTGCATCGCCAGTCAAATCTCCTATACAAGTATACAACAAAACGTGTATTCATGTAACTGCTTAGAACTTTTTTTTCCACCATTCTATTATTAGTAGATTAGTGAAAATTATATTTTGAAAAATGTATGATAGAGACTATTTATAGATTTTTAAAAGACACAACCTTTCAACATTTTTGTAAAAGACATAACTTTTAAATATTTTTTACAAAAGACACAACCTTTCAATCAATTTTTTAAAAAGACACAACCTTCTAACATTTTTGTAAAAGACACAACTTTTTAATTTTTTTTTACAAAAGACATAACCTTTCAATCAATTTTTAGAAAAGACACAACCTTCTAACATTTTTGTAAAAAACACAATTTTTAAAAAAATTTTATAAAAAACACAACCTTTCAACATAAGTGGATTCACAACCTTTGGAATTAATTGGGATTGCTATTATTAGTAGATTAGCTTAAAATACTGAAACCTATGCTATGATGAAGAAACTTATCCCAGAAAAATAGTTCAATGAACCTTTGAAAATTTATAAACATAAAAACATAATGTGTTTAGAGTAATAGTAGTAAGCTTTAAATAGAAGTTTAGTAGGTAATACTTTTTCATCAGTGCTCGTAGACGACTATGTAGTGGACAAAACAAAAATCTATCTTTTCTTCATCAAGAGCTCAGATTTACACTAAGCGATTTCCATTCCCAAGCATTATTTGGGCATATCATCAATAGAACTCCAATACATTTGGTCATCTCTACAAAGTTAAGTTGGGAGTTGGGAATAGTTTGAAATAAAAATCCAAGTTTATTGTTAGAAACCATAACCTGAATACTTTCAAAATATTAAATAGATTTCTTCAGATTATATGTGATTTTCAAAATTATTTCTTTTTAAAAAGTATTCGGGTTTAGTTTTCTATTCGTAAAATTTGAACAAAATTTGAACCATTAAAAGGTTTAACAAATATTTCTCCCATTTCCTTAGGTGTTAATTTAAGTATTTCTAAATTTAAATATCATACATACATTTCTATTACAAAAAAAATCAAATTTCCTAAACCTCTTCTAAGGTATATGTGTAACATTAGAATTTAATGTTAACAGGAGAAAGGTAACGATTGCGACATGACTCGACAGGATGGTTCATGACTGAAGCCACGGTGGCCCACTGCAAATGCAAACCAAATTTGGATACTTCCAAGACGGTGTAAATCTAAAAGTTAACAAAACACTCATTGCCTTAGGTGTTAATTTAAGTATTTTATGTTTTCTAAATTTAAATATCATACATACATTTCTATTACAAAAAATCAAATTTCCTAAACCTCTTCTGAGGTATGTATATTAGAATTTAGAATTGTTTTTGAAATTACAAAATAAATTCTAAGCGGAAATCTAATATATTAAAATTATCAATTTTGAACAGTTTAATGTTTCAACCCATTATCTTAAGCATTCATTTAGATATCCTATATTTTCTGAATTTAAAGACCTTACTGATATTTGTGCAAACAAATAAGATTTCTTAGACAATTATCTTCTACACGATTAAATGAATATATATGTAACATTAAATATTGTTCCATGAATGTCAGCAAACATTATAAATATCATGGTGAATTATGAAAAAAAATCATGGATGTATACAAAACTTATGTAACATTAAATTTTGTGCCGCGAGTATCAAGTATCAACAATAATTTTGACTATATATTACCTCCGTTTCTAAAGGATTCAATTTTACAAAAAAAAATTCATTTAAAAAAATAACATATCTTACATTTTAAATGCATTAATCAAGTGTGGCAAGCTGAACTTGGTTGACTTGTCCGGATCAGAGGCGTTCTCACTGTTTTTGAGTTGTACCAATTTACTTAACTACAATTAACTAAAATCCACTTCTTTTCTTTTGGTCAAACCATGCAACATTTATATATATAATGTATGCATTTCCCTCACTGCGCTAACCCAGCCGCACCACTTTTGTCAAAGGTGATTAGATGGTTTTGTTGTTGTACTTGTCTTCCTTCCTCTCTTTCTCATTCTTCTTTTTTTTCGTTCCTCTTTTCTTTTTCTTCGTCTTGCATAATTATAATACGTTAGTGTATGGAGGAAGGGACGACTCAGAGCTGCCGCATCTTACTGTTCTTCACTACCGGAGAGCCATGCCATCAAACCGGACTGGAGTTGTCATACATCACCATAGGAGGAGTCGTGCCATCGGAAGCCATCATTGATGCCCTCGCTAATGATATACAATGAAGAGAAGTTTTGATGTTGACCGTTGGAGGCTTGGAGCCTTGGAGGAGCCGTGCCATCTGAAGCCATCATTAATGCTCTCGTTTTTGATATGATATACAATGAAGTCGAGCAGTTTTAACGTGGAGAGAAGAAGTACACGAACCGGAGCTGTCACTGCCAACCATCAACATGCATCACCGGACGTGCATCTCATGCCACCGGAGAAGTAACTACGTTACTATAGCCAATGGTCGAATATCAACCGTTAATGAAGAAACAGAACACATCAATGGAGAGAGTCAAAGAAAATGATTAGAAGATGAGAGGAAGAAACCATGGTTGATAGTTTACAAAAAAAAGAAACGACTGTTGATGAGGAAGAAGAATGAGTGGACCCAAGTGTTTGTTGATAAGTAAAAGACAAAAATTCATTAAGGGAATAAGAATAAATTCACCTGATTAAAATAGGTAGTAAGAGATTTTTTTTTTGTCTTTTGGTCCAAATTAGATTAAGGTCCGATCATAGGCGGGTAAGAGGCGTTCTCACTGTAGCCATAGATAGAATAATTGGAGGGGTGACTGATGGAGTGCTTTCACTCAGCTAATTAGAAATACTCGCTACAGAGTCTTCTGCTCTGACTCATCTGCTTGTCTACTACAGTATTACTCATATACTTTCATTTGCTTGTTTTGTACAGGTTTATGCTTCCCGTGAGAAAAAAAATGGTGTTTATATGCCAAAAGAGAGATACTATCAAGAGGAGGAGAGTAAAAGAAAGGTATTGAGTTTCTGAGAACAATTCAGATTTTTCTTAAGTTGAAGGAACACAGTGTTCATTTGACATATAATAACATGGTAACTTCATGGAATCCGTTGCTTGCTCCTTATGTAGGAAATGGCCAATGGCTGAACAGATTGAACAGATGGGTGGTCAGATAGAAAATTAGCAAAATGTTGGGTTCTTCTTCCTCAATGTCAGAAATGGCTTTTGATTATTTGTACACCGGTCAAGAGCGGGAGTACTCTGATCTGACTAGCAGGCTTGATAGCACTGAGGTATTGCTTGATTCCTTTTGATGTCCCTTTGTGCTTTATGCCTAAATAAACATGCTCTGATACTTTTATCATGCTATACAGAGAAAAACTTGAGCCAAACGAGCAAAATGCTTGCTTCCACAAACAAACGAGGAATTGGAGAAATCTCAATATGCCATGAAGGAGAAAGATTTCATCATTTCAGTGCAGAAAAAAAATCTGGTACTTCTCTAAATTTTTACTCTAGTTAAATGCTTGCAAAATTAGTCTCTAACATGCTTCCGCATTTTGCCAGAAAATATACTTGTTCAACAAGCTTGCACTTTAAAATCCAACTTAGAGAAAGCTACTAAAGACAATGTTTCACTACACCAAAAAAATTGGTCTGTGTATTTACTAATTTGGCTGCCTTTTCATTAGCAATATCATAAGAATTGTTACCTATATGTTCTGTTTAATGCTGTGCAGGAAGAGAGGACTAGCTCAGTGCGGATAACAGAAAAGTGGTAGACAATTATCAAGCAGAGCTCTCTGAACAAATCTCGAGTCTATTCAATATGGTTGCTTCATGTCTGTCCCAGCAAAATGCACACCTTCAGGGTATTAATAAACTGTCCCAATCTCGTTTAGAGGCACACAATAAGGTAGCAGCTGTTTTGTTCTTGTCTGCTGAAAATTGTTAATGTTCTAATAGTTGTCTAGCTTTGTAACACTATCTGAAAATTTATTTGTCCAGGCCGTTCTCGAAATGAAAAAGAAGGTTCAAGCGTCAAGGGATTTATATAGTTTTCACTTGGAGGCAGTGCAGAATATAGTCCGCTTGCACAAGGCAAACTCGAATGCTTGTCTTGAGGAGGTCTCAGCATTGACGACTTCAAGTGCATGTTCCATTGATGAGGTAAGCCTTTGTCTTGTGGATTTCAGTTTCTTGCTTCAGGGGATGAGACAACATCGTCGTTATTTGATGAGCTTCATAATGCTCTTACTTCTCACCAGGGAGAAATGCTCTCTTTGCAAGGGAACTGAGACAAGGTTAATGCTCTGAGATATAACATAGAGTCAGCTTATGCATATTTTGGCCTTGGACGTATACAAAAACTGTTAAGTGTATTGTTTTCATAAATCGCAGAAGTTCCACACGATGATGGAGAAAACACAGGAGATGTTTTCAACATGATCATTGTCAGGACACGTGAAAAGTCTCTAGAAACTTTTAAAAAATACATGGTAAGTTGTTACTCACAACTCATGACCCTCTTCCCTCTCAAAGAATGCTATTCTTATTTAATGAACCGCAGGAGTGTGAGCCCACAGGGACAACTCAGTTGTAGGAGTAAACCGGATGTCCCAACCAAAGCCACCATTGTATCAGAGTGTTATCTACTAATAATAGCAATCCCAATTAATTCCAAAGGTTGTGAATCCACTTATGTTGAAAGGTTGTGTTTTTTATAAAACTTTTTTAAAAATTGTGTTTTTTACAAAAATGTTAGAAGGTTGTGTCTTTTCTAAAAATTGATTGAAAGGTTATGTCTTTTGTAAAAAAAAATTAAAAAGTTGTGTCTTTTACAAAAATGTTAGAAGGTTGTGTCTTTTTAAAAAATTGATTGAAAGGTTGTGTCTTTTGTAAAAAATATTTAAAAGTTATGTCTTTTACAAAAATGTTGAAAGGTTGTGTCTTTTAAAAATCTATAAATAGTCTCTATCATACATTTTTCAAAATATAATTTTCACTAATCTACTAATAATAGAATGGTGGAAAAAAAAGTTCTAAGCAGTTACATGAATACACGTTTTGTTGTATACTTGTATAGGAGATTTGACTGGCGATGCACACATAATAGGAAACGTATTGACAGTTTTGACTGGCGATGCACACACGCGTGGCTTTAGCAAGACATGGTTATTTATATCAAATACTAACTTTCCACATTTTACTTTTCTATCATACACAGTTATTATTATTTTCTATTTGTAAAACTAATGCATTTCCTCATGTTCAGGGGAACTAAAGTTCGTGTTCATTTGGGATAATATTGAGTTTGGATCGAACTCTCAGCAACCCAACGGAGAAAACGCATTGTAATAACAACATCAGCAAATGCTAAATTGTTTTCAGGTTGGCATTTCATCTTGATGAATATCCCCTGAATCAAGGATTGAAGTTTATTACATTCTCCTTTTTGAATGGTACCTACTGGCACTGATTTCGTATCTGTTATTTTAATGTTCTTTCACTTTTGTACTGCTGTAGTTATGCAGTTTTCATGCATCTATGTATGACGTCATGAACTTATTTCTTTTTTAATAAAATACATGATTCAGTGTTAAAAAAAAGGCCGCCGTCAACTTCTTTCAAACGCCGCCGTCATCATTTTTCTTGTTTTTCTACTGAATTTAGTGAAACTCCATTGATTGATAACATGAAAAGCTACATTTTTTTATATAGATCCGATTTCTCAACCGTATAACACCCAATCAGTGCGTATGCTTGCCGCCGAATGCCTGTCTGCCGTAAACTCGGCCGCGTACTTGGCGTTTTCAAACATAGGTTTTAACCCCTTTTTACACTTTGTCTTTTTTCAAACGTTTGACTCGGTGATTTAAAGAGAATTATTCATCTCTTTCAAAACCTAATTAGGAGTTGTTGATGAACACATAATGGAGAAACAGTGAGCAAATTGATTTAGTGGAAAGGAGAGAGGGCGAGAGGAACAACGATCGATCAGCAGCCACGAGTGTCCAACGAATTTTTTTCCGACCAGGTTTGGATGTGGAGGACAAGAGACAATGAGCGAGAGACAATCTGATGAATAAACTATAATCCATTCTATTAATAAGTTTATGAAAAGAGATGACTTTTAAGGCCAATGACGGTTATGCCGTTTATGTAAAGCGGCGCCATTGAAAAGCTATGAATTGGTGACCATTGCTCAAAGGGAAGATGACGTCATAGTTTTATCTAAAACAAAATCTTATACGTTAAATTCAAAACATACTACACCTTTGGATCTTTATTTTTTTTTCCTATAAAAAAGGAATGACGTCAGAGGTTTAGAAAAAACGGATTTGATATAATAGCAAACTGAATTTTAGAATCTGCTGGTGTCATCTTTTTGTATAGGAAAAAAAAGAAGAAGATCTAACGTTTCAGATTGATTTGGTATTCAATCCAAGGGTTCTGTTTTCTTTAGGTGATGTCATCTATTTAAAAAATAGAACTTAGTCCAATGGTTGAAAGTGCATACTTTTTAATCTAAAGGTTGAGATTAGACTTACCTTTTGTTTTAAAGAAGACGACGCTACCAAGCTTCGTGTCTGTTAATGAAGCACTGCGTCCGATGAAGTTGTGACCCTTGGTTTGCATCTCTTCCTCTGTTTAATAACCAGTTAACTATTTCTATTTTTCTCATATTCTTATAATTCCTGATTTCTGATCCATTTTTTTATTTCTTCCCAAATCATTCACTACAAGAAATCTTCGTTCACTCCAGGGACAATTACCCAGAACTTCTATCGTCGGAAAGATTCTGATGGGGTTTATGATCACTTTCCGAGAATACATGAATTACGTCTGAATCTCGGTGTTTTCTCAAAAACATATTGTCAATATCTTGCCGCATACAAAATAAATTTCAATGAACTGGGTATCGTACGTAATGTTCTAAGAAATTATTGTCGGTAATACCTCAGAACAATCAGTGCTCTGACAATGGATTATATTCTCGGGGAAACCTTAGAAAAGTGGACGAAATGTTGTCGGAGTTTTATGTCAGAAATTACCGATAACTGATGGTTTATGTCAGAAAATTTATGTATATAATCGTTCATGTGGATCGGAAAAGAAAAATTGAGAGAATACATATGAAGATTTGCAGAAAAATGGTTTTTACAACTGAGAGTAGAAAGCTTGAAGACAACGAACCCTTACAGTAGATGGGTTTTAAAGCGAGGCAGCCATCCTAGAATGCACTTTCATAGATTCTTCTCATCAATGAAGAAGATGAGATGAATCACGTGATGTCTGATAAATAAATTAAGAGATGTGTCTTTTCATTATAATTTTATTCATGACTGTTTATTGTACATTTTTGTTCATAATAGTTTTTTGGTACCTTTTAGTTTATAACTGTTCTTATTTTTAAAATTGTATTCCAGTTAATTCTAAGAAATGTGTCTTTTCATTATAGTTTTACTCATGAATGTTCATTGTATATTTTTGTTCATAACAGTTTTTGGTGTCTTTTAGTTTATAACTGCTTTCAATTTTTATAGTTTTTTTTGCAACAATATTTCTTCTTAATCATGTTTTTTTCAATTCTATTAATTTTGTTTTCGTGTGTTTACTTACGTCACCCAAAACATTACACAAATAAAATGTTGATGTGTATAATTGTATCAATCATACGTAAGTACTATTTAACTTTTCCACAAGTATTATATCAAGCATAAAAAGGGTAGAATTGTGTATTATACCTTTTCGCTTATAATTATTTTTGTTTATTAAATCTGTATTTCTTTGTTTTTATATATATGCAATGTTTTTAGAGATTTAAGTGAACAAATACAACCATTTAAATGAATTGTTGCGATTGTTTGGATGAATATTTGCAACTATTTAAATGAACCATTATAATCTTTGATGGTTAACCATTACAAGTTTTGATGTTCAACCATTGCAACATTTGGTGATCAACCATTGCAATTTTTGGTGGTTAACCATTGCTATATTTGATCTATATATATAAATATATATATATATATATATAATTGTGAGCAATGAAAAAGCACAACAAAAAGAAACATTAAAACAAAGAAAGGAAGAGAGATTCACTATTCCAAAGGAACATAAAAGTTCTTTTTAGAATCCCATATAAACCTCGAAAATTTCTGTTTGTATCTCTTGTATCTTAGCCTAAAAGAAAAAAGGAAATTTAGTTGTCTCATCTTACAAAAGTATTTAGTGTAACCTAAGGCTTGACAAGGGTCAAAATACTCTTTAGGACAAGTTCTTTAACCTTTAAATGTTAATCAATTATATTGTAAACGACTCTAAATTTATGATGAAATTTTGATGGTAAAATTTATTGTCATTTTAGAGGTGCATGTGTTGCAAAGGTTTTATTATAAAGAGATGAAGAATGGCAAGTTACAATGAAAAACACATCACTTTGGGATACACCGTATATGTCATCAATTATATTATATTATTAGTTCACTGCAAAGTTATAAACCTATTAAACTATGAAGCTCATATTTAAAATAGCTTACTATGACATGGAGTTCCAGATTTTTTTTTCAACTTTCTCTAATTTATTAATTTTATTTTAAATTCTAGCGACGAATTTGAATTGTTAAATTTTTTCCATTTAACTGTAGTTTCTAAATTATTAGATACATAATTTATTATTTTAATTAAAGAAATCAAACATTAGCAACTGCATGTGAATTTTAGAACTGAAAAGCAAAAATAAAATAAAAACACACAAATGTTATTAGAGATTTTTTTCACCATGTATTTTTGGTGTTTAGGTATCTGGCAGGCTTATTTAGATTTTTTTTTTAAGACTCTTAAAATATATATTTCAAAATCTCGTCTTATAAATAAAAAATTGTATTATACTCCCTCTGTTTCAATATACTTGAAGGTTTAGAGAAGTTTTGTTGTTTCATAATATATGAAGTTTGCACAAATCTACGTAACTTTAACTTTATCAAAAAGTATGTAACCAATTGAATTTTTTTTATTTTTAATATAATTAAATAAACTAATTTTATATTGTAATTTAATGATGTTTTTGTTAAAAAAATAGTTTTTCTTAATATTTATGCATTGGAGTACAACATCAAGTAATAAGAAACAGAGGGAGTACTGTTTTCAATAATTCAACATTACAAGAAAATGTTTTGAAGAGTTGTATCACTTTCTCAAAAACAAATCGTTTGTATATTTATCTATGCATACTCTATTGATAATATTAAACCAAAAATAGATTTAGCAGACTGGATCTTTTTATCACAGTTTCATATCTTTTATTTACAATTAATTTTTAATAATTTAAATTTTTTTTAAATTTGTCCTTTCATTTTTAACTATATTAATTATATAAATATTTTTAAATGTTGACTTCCATTTACTATTATTTTTTGGTTCTAAACATTTTTATATATTATTGTTAATATAGTTTTCCTCCGCGACATCGCGGGGGTTCCATTCCTAGTTATGATAGTGGTAATTGCATATCTGGCTTCAATATCAAGCTTTTGGTACATTTGGCCATTCACTTTAGAAAGTGAAAACATCAAATAAAGTCGAGTTATATACATTTTTTTTTCATTAATGTATCTTCAATCAAATATATGGTAACAATTAGTTAAAGATGTTGTGTTAGGCATTAGCCTCATATAGAGCCAACCCGAGACTGGGTGATAACTCATGCAGGTTTGTATACACAAAAGATGCAAGCTGTTCTGTTTCACAATTTCAGCAATGAATAGTGACAACTAGCCTAAAAGTTGTGCAAGTAAGTTCAATGCTAAAGATGTTACTGTGCGAAGAATCTTTGCTCACTTTTTGGAGTTATGATGTGATGGCCTGTTCTAGTTAAGACAACTTGCTAAAATATAACTGGTCATTAGGTTCGTTATGTCTCTAGTGTTGTCACTGTGTGACTCTGGTTTAAACTGGTTCTTGATTTAGATCGATCTACGGATACGTGCATGTCAACTTTAGTTTTTTTTTTTTTTGCATGTCAACTTTCAAAGATATTGATAATGTTCATCTATAGTTATTAGTCCTTAAACTTCTAATCTCTTCAGATCAAAACATGATAGAATTATTCTGGTTCAACCTTTTTTTTAAACTAAAATTGCGGTTCAACTTTCTTCCTCCCAAAGATTAACATATTATGGTTAGCATCTTATGATATATATATAAAATTTTTTACCCAAGAAACAAATTCTATTATGACCGCAAATTCAATTTACATATTATATCAAGGCTGGAATATTTAATTAATCTATAATATATCATACCTTTTTTATATAAATAAGAGTCTGAAATGCAAGCTTGATACAAAATATGTTCACTTGTTCAAGTAAACAAGAGCAGATCGACATGCTAGCCATAATTAACTTCATTATTGTAGAAGTTATAGTAAAATAGATCAATTCACGTGAGCAACGGATCGTCACATAAATCATGGAAATATAATCCAATAATATTGGTGAACTAATATATTTATCAAACTTTGGATAACTACACCTAAGAGATCTCCTAGAAAGAAGGAGTGAAGCTGTCGACCAAATAAATTCAACTTCAATTTGGATAAGAAAAGTTAAAACTTAAAATCAACCTGATGTATATCTTTCTAATTATAGTTTATAGTAAAAATTCACTAAACTAACATTATCCCAAAAGTTATCTTCCTCCTCATCCTTAGCCTATATAAACACCACAACAACTATATTTTCAGTTATCCATTTCTGGATACTCAACTTCTACACACAAAACTATCAAACATCACTTAAATCCTGAGTTTTTGGATCAAATGGGTGTCTCAAGTATTATTTCTGTGATGTTATTGCTTGTACTAATCAATTTAGGCAATAATATCAAAGGAATTGACGCTTTTCATCAAGTTTATGAAAAATTGCAGTCTCAGTCAGTTGAGTCAGTGAATCATCTTCACAGATCCGCTTTTCACTTTCAACCTCCAAAGCATTGGATTAACGGTACATTGATGATCTGTCCCTCTTCATATATAATTTATGAAATTGGATTAACGGTACATTGATGATCTGTCCCTCTTCATATATAATTTATGAAAGCATTTGTTTCCTTAGATGTATGTTTATAACGAATTTGGCTTTGATGCTTAGTTTTTAGGTTTTTTTTTTTTTTTTTTTCTTGTTCTGGTATTAGGGTTAATTTCCACTACGACGTTATTTGCATAGCCAGATTAAAAACTCTTCATTTTCTTTCAAATCCAATATTTGCATGTTATACTAAAACCGGTGTTTCAATGAACGAAACAATTTTTTTTATCTGAAACAAACAAAAGTTCCCGTATTCTTTAGGAAGGAAACTTCCCTCCGTTATTATATTCCCTAACAATCCATGTATTGATATATATATGCGTGTGTGTGTTTTGAGAAAAGGGTTATGGGGTATAAATCTAAACCTATTTATTTATGTAAGTTCTAACGGAAAAAAATGTGTTAGTATTAAAGTCTTAATTAGCTTTAGAAAATTCATATGCACCAAAAGAAACATATCATATATCACGTGAGAACGCAGCCATGCTTATTTTTGTATAAAATGTATGCTTTATAGTTATCTGTGATTGTGTGGCCATGTGTTTCTGTAAATATATCTTTTTGCCAAAAGGGAAATTCTGTCTCTGAGTGAAGATAACCATTATTATCTAGTAATAAGTAACTATAACTACCAAGATACGGCACTTCGTATAATATATATTTTGTTGCACTTTATCCTCCTTTATTCACATTTTCTTAATTTCATCTACAAGTTGTGTTCTACCAAAGACTTTCATGTGATTCTATTGTATCGTATATCCTCTTATCTTATCTAGTTTCTTTAAAAATCTAAATTTTGATGACTTGACTAACCTTTGTTTTCGTGTGTGTTTCCATGTGGCATTCTCGACCATCCCAATAGATCCAAATGGTGAGTTTATCAGATAAGTACTTGTATAATTCTATATATTCTTATGTTAATTGTAGTGCATTGTTATTATATGTAAAAATAATCTTAATCTAGGTGTTTCTGGAACGCAGGTCCATTGTACTACAAAGGTTTCTACCATCTCTTCTACCAATATAACACCAAAGGTGCAGTTTGGGGTAATATTGTGTGGGCGCATTCGGTTTCAAAAGACTTGGTGAATTGGGAGGCTCTTGAACATGCCATCTATCCCTCCAAATGGTTCGACATCAAAGGTACATGGTCCGGTTCAATAACACTCGTACCGGGAAAAGGACCGGTTATCCTCTATACCGGCATTAACCAAAACGAAACTCAAATCCAAAACTATGCAATACCGGAGGATCCCTCGGACCCATACCTAAGAAAATGGATTAAACCAGATGATAATCCGGTTGCAGTGCCAGATTATACCATGAATGGTTCAGACTTTCGTGACCCAACCACGGCCTGGTTCTCCAAAGATGGACATTGGAGAACCGTCGTGGGGTCAAGAAGAAAGCATAGAGGAATCGGATATATCTACAGAAGCAAAGATTTTAAGCATTGGGTCAAAGCTAAGCACCCTATCCACTCCAAAGAATCCACCGGTATGTGGGAATGTCCTGACTTCTTCCCGGTTTCCACAACCGATTTTGAGAACGGTTTGGACTTAGATTACGCCGGTCCAAACGCTAAGCACGTGTTGAAAGTTAGCTTGGACATGACACGGTACGAGTATTACACGCTTGGCAAATACTATCCTAACAAGGACCGTTATGTACCAAACGGTGAATCGCCAGATGGTTGGGACGGTTTAAGATTTGATTACGGTAACTTCTATGCCTCCAAGACATTCTTTGACTACAAAAAGAACAGAAGAATCTTGTGGGGTTGGGCTAATGAATCTGACACCGTTGAAGATGATATATCCAAGGGCTGGGCTGGTCTTCAGGTTATATATCTTAACTAAACTAATAATTAATTTGATTAATTTTCAATATTGTAACAATTATTCAATAATTATAGGTAATTCCAAGAACGGTGCTTCTTGACTCAACAAACAAGAATCAACTAGTGTTTTGGCCTATTGAAGAAATAGAGTCATTAAGAAGTAGTTATGTCCGAATGAACAACAAAGACATCAAGATGGGTCAACGCTTAGAAGTCAAAGGAATCACTCCTGCCCAGGCCGATGTGGAAGTGACATTCAACGTTGGAAGTCTAGAGAAAGCTGAGCCATTCGACCCGAGCTACACATACAAGCCGTTAGATTTGTGTAGAGTGAAAGGCTCGAACGTGACAGGTAGTGTTGGACCTTTTGGTCTGATCACATTAGCCACTCCTGATCTGGAAGAGTACACTCCTGTCTTCTTTAGAGTCTTCAAAGGCACTTCCATAAATAAGCCTAAGGTCCTCATGTGCTCCGATGCTAGACCGTACGTTTCCATAACCATCTATATCATTAATTAACATCCTATATATATAGTATGCTTTCATTTAAAGATTCTAACATTAATGTAACATATCGGTCTAGTTCGTCCTTAAAGCAAGACAGGGGTCCACTCAAACAAGATAGGATGTATAAGCCACCATTTGCTGGTTTTGTGGATGTTGACCTAACTGATGGAAGGATCTCTCTAAGGAGTTTGGTATGTATAATAAGAATTTTTCGTATATTTATAGTTTGTTTATGTAAATGTAATGTAACATAAAATTGAATTATGAATTTACAGATTGACCATTCGGTAGTAGAGAGCTTTGGAGCGTTAGGGAAGACAGTGATAACGTCAAGAGTGTATCCGATAAAAGCAGTGAAAGAGAATGCACATTTGTATGTGTTTAATAATGGAACACAAACTGTGAACGTAGAGAGTCTTGATGCTTGGAGCATGGAGAGGCCTTTGGAGATGAATAATGGAGCTACTTAATTATAGATCCTTTAGCGTTGGTTAAAATAGAGAAAATTTGGAGCTTCCTGTTTAGCAATTTGATTAGAGAAGTCTATGCTTTATATATGGACGTCTTGTACCTTTCTACTAATCACAATAAAAATAATTTTAGAATGCAAACTAACAAGAATCTTTCAAAGTGTTTTAAAAGGCCCAAGACGCTTATATATGATAGTAGTAGATGAGAACTTATAAATGCAATGATATTTGGATTGAAGTAGAAACTGTAAAAGAACAACATGAACAACGACACACTTAAGCCAATCATTAAAATACAAAACAATGAACTTGAGAAGTAAAAGAAAAAAAGTTCTAAGCCAAAACTCCTAAAATCTCTAATAATTAGATTTTTTCGGAGATTGTAGCCAAGACTTTTAATATTTTTGTTCAGATTTCAACAGTGAGTTGTTTCAACAAGTCCATTGATCGAGTGTTATGTTGTACAATCTCAAATGACCACAGTTAAAATATACGTGGTCAACTACAGCATGATGGCTATGACACGGATGCCGTAAATTACTTGTGCTGTATGTTTTGCTATGGTTTCAAAAATGTTATCCTATAAGAAAATTAAGGCATGCCTTTGTTTCCTCTAGGATTAAAATACATCACAGTTTCGAATATTATATAAAAGCCAAAGAGAATCAGAATCACTAGTGAAAAATCCACAGAAACGTGTTTGTGTCAAAACAAAAGAGATGAAACACATAAAACATAACACAGATAAACGAGCCTCCGGTGAAAAAAACAAATCACTTGATCTTCTTCTTGGGCCTCAACTGCAAAAAACAGAATCAGAAATCAATACCTCATCACAAAAACACAACTAAAAATAGTAAAGCAAAGAATCAAAAAAGAGAGGGAAGCAAAAACCTGGTTGCTGTGACCACACTTCTTCTTCCTGCAGTTCACAGCCCTTGGGTGCAGACGAGCGTAACACCTAAAAACAAAGATATAATAAGCTCTCACCATGAGACACAAAATCACATAAAAGAAACCACTTTATCCACAAGAACAGAGGTGTTAAAGTGTTAACGCTTATTAAGATACAAAAGAGCTAAGTTCATGGGTTCACAAAAATGATCAACACAACATCACTCAATTCATCGAAACAAAGAAAGAGGTAGGAGTGATGAGCTTACTTGCGGCAGATCATCTTGTCTTGATTGTACTTACGAGCCAAAGCCATCAAAGACGGCTCAATGATACCTCCCCTCAGCCTCAGGACAAGATGCAGAGTCGACTCTGTTTACAATCCCGAAAAAAACAGAGCACTGAATTAATAACATACAATCATTCGTAAAAGTAATCAAAACTAAGATAAGCGTTTTAAAAACCTTTCTGGATGTTGTAGTCAGCCAGGGTACGACCATCTTCAAGCTGCTTTCCGGCGAATATCAACCTCTGCTGATCCGGAGGGATTCCTGAAAACAGAGCAAACCGGATCAATAAAAGAAAATGACTTTCAAAGAGATAAGAACGAGAGTAAAGGTACCTTCTTTGTCCTGGATCTTGGCCTTGACATTGTCGATGGTGTCGCTGCTCTCCACCTCGAGGGTGATGGTCTTGCCCGTTAGCGTTTTCACGAATATCTGCATCTTCTCCGCCGCAAGAGCCTCGAAATAACTGAGTTTGCTTTGAAGAGTAATGTTTATAGTTTGTCCTCCATTTCTAGGGTTTTGATGTTGATTATTTGGATGGGCCTTTAATGCTAAAGCCCATTAACTTATGGACAAGACGCTGGATGAATGTTTGGGGTAAATATGTCAAACGATGCTTTAGCGACTCGATTTACATGGTAACCTTAACCATTCTTGTTACTTGTAGATATCTACTAGCTTTCAAATTTTTTTTTTCATTTTTACAAGAAGTTGTTAACTCAATGGTGCGTACCTTGTTGTCTTTAAGAATAGAGCCTGAAGTAGTATTGCTTTCTTACAAATTTACAATATGTTACTAGTCAGACGGTATGCTCCCCTCAAAGATACGTTGGATGCTTTGAGAACTTTTTGGTGAAGAAGACATGAAACCATAGGTCTTGGTTTGTCCGCATAGAAAATATTGGGTACTTGCACATGACAACTACAAGTCCAAATAACTCAACTGACAATTTATTCATGTCTTTGTACCAATCATGAGCTCACCATTCAACAGAATGGCAAACACTAACAGAAATTGAAGAGTACTTGCAAATGGCTGGTGTTAAACCGATACTTTGTCTCACTAATTCAGAGATGAAAATTATGGCATTTAAAAATAACAATTGAAGTCATTCGCGAATGCGACTAATCATAGAAGAAATATGTTGTTCCACAATTAACTAAAAGCATTCAACTTCGAAACTCTTTCAGAAAACTCAAAAAAAACATTGTTCTGACAAAATGAAATAAAGAGCAAAGAAAAAGCCAAAAACTCAGAGCCTCCTTCCTCTTCTACCACCCTTTCTGCGGGTACTATCCGTTGGGATCGGAGTAACATCCTCTGCAACAAAAACAAGAACCACAATGTTAGAAATGCTCAAGACACATTAAACCAATTCTCACTTGAGTTTAGGTTTATGCAACTTACCAATGCGGCCAATTTTCATGCCAGAACGGGCAAGAGCTCTAAGAGCGGACTGAGCACCAGGACCAGGGGTCTTGGTCTTGTTTCCACCGGTGGCACGGAGCTTCACGTGCATAGCGGTGATTCCAAGCTCCTTGCAACGCTGAGCAACATCTTGAGCAGCAAGCATAGCTGCGTACGGTGAGGACTCATCCCTGTCAGCTTTCACCTTCATTCCACCTAACCCAGCCAAAACAAAACATTACACCTATTAATCGTATTCACACAAAGAGTGGTACTCAAGAGACTTAAGTAACATCATTATAAATCAAACCGATGCTTACCAGTGATACGGACAAGAGTTTCACGTCCAGACAAATCAGTAACGTGCTGCAAAAAAAAAAAAAAAGTAAATCAGATACAATGCAAGCTTCCTATACACTAGTGAGAGAGAGCTATACAATGAAAGTGTCGTTGAAGGAAGCGAAGATGTGGACAACACCGAAGACTTGCTCTCCATCACGAACAGCTGGTCCAAGAGTCACTGTCTCTTCCTTTGGCTCTCTCGTCTTTCTCCTCGACTACACAACACAACACAACGCTATACTTTATTACTATACATAGAATCACAGCACTATAGTCATTCATCAAAGATCATAACTTCCAATTAACACAAAACGAAACTCTTCTGGTCAAATCTGAGAGACGAAGCTTACCATGTTTTAGGGCAAGAAACGGATGTGAAAGATCGTCTTTCTTCCTGTAGTTGCGCCGCCGATGCAGAGATTTGGCAAGAGGGAGAGAAGATGGCGAAATCAGATAGCGATTTTATATTAGGGTTTATGACTTCTCTGAGTGAGCTCGATAAGCCCTTTCCAAATAGGTTTTGGGCCAAATCTTAACTATTGGGTCAGCCCAATGTGTA
The DNA here is from genome assembly GCF_020379485.1 of Brassica napus. Taxonomy (NCBI): domain Eukaryota; kingdom Viridiplantae; phylum Streptophyta; class Magnoliopsida; order Brassicales; family Brassicaceae; genus Brassica; species Brassica napus. Next base: position 8,645,862 of record NC_063436.1, on the reverse strand, counting down.
GAAGCAGATGAATCACTCGCTTGTTGATACCTAGGTAACGGCGTCGTTTTCATGATTTGAAATATTAAAAAAAAAATGTTGACAGCTGTGGGATTTGAACCCACGCCCTTTCGGACCAGAGCCTAAATCTGGCGCCTTAGACCACTCGGCCAAACTATCAGATGTAACTGAAAATGTGTGGAAGTGTGTAGTTTTATGAGACTCGAGCAAGTTCAACAACTCTTTTTAAATTCTCTTAGGATCTGCAAAAGGAATAAAAGAAAATATGGAGTGAAAATAATCCAATCCTACTCCGTAGAATTATGAGGATACCGTTATAAAAAATCTTAATGACAACGATTACAGTTTTATTACCATGTCATTGATCATTTATTGATTACTTTTTTTCAATAAATCATCCAAAAATCAGATGACATATACTAATAATTGACTACGGATTATGGCTAGGGTTTTGGGCGACGACCAAGGCGATTTTCAGATCTGAGCCTTCTCTGACAAGGCGTAGGATCTAGAGCTTTACGACGACTATAGGAGAGAGGGAGACTACTCCACACTCCTCTCGTCCTAGGTTTCCTGCCCCTTGCAGTGCTTTTTTGTTTTTTTGTAAACAGATCCTTGACTACCGTGAGCATCAAGAAAACTAGCTTTTGACGGTTTGTTTTTGATAACTCAAACTCTCCCCTTTACTAGGGCGCTGCTGTATTGGTACGGGCGGCTACGATGTACCGTACTAGGAACGAAAGATCAAAGGCTGAAAACTCCCGACATGTCCGGAGACGCTTTCAAGAGGAGGAGGAGATCATAAAAGTCCCGGAGTTTGACTATACAGACCTAGTTGAAAAATACAAACTCTCCCTTGTGGGGAGAATGTTTCATCAGGATGGACGGAGCGTGGATGCCCTAATCAAGCACATGCCAAAGCGTAGGATCTGGGATGTCGAGGGTAGAGTACGCGGAACAAACCTTGGGAATAATAAGTTTCAATTTGATTTTGATAAAGAAGAGGACCTCCAGAAGGTGTTGCTTCGCAGACCATGCCATTTCAATAAATGGACTTTTTCGCTGGAAAGATGGACCCCAACAATCAATGAAGACTATCCAAATTTCCTCCTCCTGTGGGTGACGATCACTGGTGTACCTACACATTATAAAAAAGATGAATCCTACAGAAGCATAGGAGGGGCTCTTGGAGAGGTTGATAAGGTAGACGTGGAGAATGGAAGAGTTCGAGTCCAAATAAACGCAGATGAACCTCTACAATTTGAACGTAAGGCTGGATACGCAAACGGAGACGTGATCAAGGTGTCGTTGTCTTATGAGGAACTACACCGATACTGCTATACGTGTAAGAGAATCTCCCATGAGGAAGGTACCTGTCCGGAGCTGGCCCCAGAACAGAGAGAAGCAAATCGTATTGCAAGATTGGAGAAAAAAGAGAAGGAAGAACTAGCTGCTAGAGAGGCTTTCTCCGCCCCGGTAAGAGGTTTGGATACGAGGGCGAGGTTCGATGCACAGATGAGGAAATCGCAGAGTCCAGAATGGGTTAGGAAAATAGCGGAACCTCCCTTACGAAGGAACGATAGAAGAAGAACAGAGCAGGGTAGAGTAACAGAACATGGTGACCTCCGTGCTAGAATCTCGAGTAGAAGGGACAATATTGAAAATAATGTCTGGAATAGACTTGACCATAACTCTTCTGGAAAAATTCCCCGAGATCGGGAGAGGTATCATCCGTACAACAGAGATATACGAGAAGATGCGAGATCGTCCAAAAGAAGCTCGGAGAATAACGTCCACAGAAGCCGATATGGAGACTCTGCATCATCCTCCAGCTGGAGAGTAAAAGGCTCTAGTCCTAAAAACCAGAACCGCCATCAGTCGCAGTCTAATGTGGGGAGGAGATTTGAACTGTCATCGAGATCAAACCGAAATTCTCCAGACTCTCAACGTACGGTCTCTGAGTATCATCGCTACAATATGAGTGATCACGTTGAGAGAAGATACGAACACCAACCAAGGAATGCGCCTAGGTTGGAATGGCAACCAGTCCGTGCAGCAGAAAGAAGGACAGATATACAGGCCAGGCCAGTGGTTGGACAGGAAAATGAGCGTGATGCAGTGCCGGAAACAGAGGAGGAACGAAGGCGAAGAATCAAAGGAAAATCCATTGTAGGGACAACTTGTGAGAAAGAAGACAACCAGGGTCCCATGCGTGTAGCTAGTGGAGTTCTTAAAATTTCTGAACCAATTCCCATGCAGATCCCTGAGAATCAGGTGTACGTGGAAAAGGGTGGGGCAAAATCTAACATAGAGAAAGCCAATGAAGTGCTACAGAAGTCATCTATAAATGTGGATCTTTCCTCACCTGGAATAAGAGACAAGCGGGAACAAGAAATAGCGAAAGGAAAAACAGGACATGGAGATAAAGAAACAACTGAGGATGATCAACAGCTAATGAGTGAGGAGGAGATAAATCAAATGATGGACCAATATGCAAGTGTTAATTTGTATATGGACGAAGAAATGCTAGAAGATGATGATCTCCTTGATGAAAGCATGGAGGAGGATGTAGTGATACCAGAAACTCAGGAGGTTGCAAAACAAACTCAGCAGGAGAAAAGGGGAGAGGATCAAGCTCTGGGAGGGGTAGGAAAAGAGAAAGAAAAGATAGAAAGAGCAGGAACAAAAGCAAGCGAGGAGCTGGATAGATCCAAAAGAGGCCCGCCAGAGAAACAACAACACACTATCACTAATAAGCGTCGGGGAATGAGAAGCCCAGATCCAAAAGGAATAGCAGCGTCAAGGAAGCTCGCAAGCAGAGGGCGTGTTTCTCCTAAAGGCAAACAGGCTAAACAAGGGCGTCTACATCCCGGGAGAGTTTCAGGCGCAACAGTGGTCCCTCGTATTGAGGTGTATCCTTCGGCTGTTAAAGGCCGAAAATCTTCTACTGTATCAGGTTCGGTGGGGTCCCAGAAACCACCCAGTACGCATATATGAGTGCCATCGCCTGGAACTGTCAGGGGGCAGGAGCCTACCTGACTAAGCAACACCTAAGGGAGTTGCACCGCTGTTTTCACCCTAGTTTTCTTTTTCTTTCAGAAACAAAAAATAATTTTTCTTTTATGCAAGACTTTCAAATTGAGTTTGGTTATGACAATTTATGCACCGTGGATCCTGTTGGTAGGAGCGGTGGTTTGGCTTTGTTCTACATGAATGATTCTGCGGTTGATATTATTTTTTCAAATAATCGTATGATTGATGTAGAAGCGCAGATTGAAGGACATAAAGTGTATATCACTTTCATGTATGGAGATCCGGTGGTGGAATGCCGTGAAAATGTATGGGAACGCCTATCGAGAATGGGCTTAAGAAGGACCGGCGCCTGGTTACTGATAGGCGATTTCAATGAGATTACAAGCAATGCGGAGAAGAAAGGAGGGAGAAAAAGATCTGAAGCATCATTTCTTCCATTTAAGAATATGCTTGCTTGCTGTGGTATGATTGAGTTTCCATTTGCAGGAGACCCCTTATCTTGGGCAGGTCGGACAAGAGCAGGGAGAGTACGATGTCGTCTAGATCGTGCAGTCGGCAATGAAGATTGGCATCAACTGTTTTCCCACACGTATGTGGAGTATTTATTGAGATGGGGCTCGGACCATAGACCTATACTAGCAAGGTTCCAATCCAGGAAAAAAGAAAACAAGCGAAATTTCAAATTCGATAGGCGGTGGATTGGAAAAGAAGGATTCCAAGATACAATTAAGGAAGCATGGGCATCGTCTTCTCTAGACCGCGATGCCAGTCTTTTTGAGAAGATCCGGGAGAGTCGGAGAGCTATCTCACGATGGAAGAAGAGGCACCCTTCCAATAATTTACAACTGATCGAGAAGCTTAAAAAAGAACTAGAGCGAGCGCAAGAAGATGACAGGATATCAAGTGAAGAAGAGCTGGATATAAAATGGAAGCTATGTGCGGCCTACAGAGATGAGGAGCTGTACTGGAAACAGAAAAGTAGGAACCTCTGGCTACGAGCAGGAGATAGAAATACTAAGTATTTCCATGCGAAGACGAAGCAGCGGAGAGCCAGAAACCGTATCACGCGACTGAAAGACTCGATGGGGCAGTGGGTCGAGACGGAGGAAGGAATAGAAGCGGTAGCAACTGAATATTTTCACCACCTGTTCTCTTCTTCGAACCCGGAGAACATTGATGATACACTCCGGTTTATTACCGCGGCAGTCAACTCTGATATGAACCAACAGCTTCTGAAAATTCCTAACGATGAAGAAATCCGGCAAGCAACTTTTGCGATAAACCCAGAAAAGGCTCCAGGGCCAGATGGAATGACGAGCTTGTTCTATCAAAGGTTTTGGAGTACGATAGGGCCTGATATCTGTACTATGGTACGCAACTTTTATGAGACGGGAGAGCTCGACGAAAGGCTAAATCAGACTAACATATGCTTGATCCCGAAGACAGATAGACCAGCTACCATGACAGAGTTCCGACCGATCAGCTTGTGTAATGTTGGATACAAGATTATCTCTAAAATTCTCTCGTCCAGATTAAAGAGAATTCTTCCGGAATTGATTTCCGAGACTCAATCAGCCTTTGTGGCTAAGAGACTGATAACCGATAACATACTGGTGGCGCAAGAAATGTTTCATGCTCTTCGAACCAATCCGAGCTGTAAAGAAAAATTCATAGCAGTCAAGACAGATATGAGTAAAGCTTATGATCGAGTGGAATGGAGATTCATGGAGGCCCTGCTGCTGAAGTTTGGATTCGACCATCACTGGGTAGGACTGATAATGAAGTGTATATCCTCAGTCTCCTATCAGGTTCTTATCAACGGGGAGGCAAAAGGTCATATCATGCCATCGCGGGGTTTGCGCCAAGGCGACCCGCTATCCCCTTTCCTTTTTATTCTCTGCACGGAAGTTCTTATATCACATATAAAACATGCAGAATCCTCTAAGGCGATTACGGGTATTAAAATCGCAAGAGAGAGTCCCCCAATCTCCCATCTCTTATTCGCGGATGATAGTCTGTTCTTCTGTCGAGCAGATCAACCTCAATGTGAGGAACTGATGCGAATCATTGACGTCTACGGTAAAGCCTCAGGACAACAACTGAACAAATCAAAATCTTCAGTTCTGTTCGGTTCTAAGGTCGTAGCGTCCTCTAAACAAGGTCTGAAAAGATCACTTGGAATAACAAGAGAAGGAGGAATGGGGATGTATCTTGGGATGCCCGAAAAGATATGTGGCTCAAAGAATCAAGTCTTTTCATTTGTTCAAGAGAGGATGAATGGAAACATCAACAACTGGTCGGGTAAACTACTTTCACGAGGAGGGAAAGAGGTGCAAATAAAGTCCGTAGCACAAGCTACACCGACCTACGTGATGTCATGCTACCTTGTACCTCAAGGGATTTGTAAAAAACTATCCGCTGCTGTGGCGAGATTCTGGTGGAGCACAAAAGAAAATAATAGAGGCCTCCATTGGGTGGCTTGGGATAAAATATGTGTTCCAATAGATGAAGGGGGTCTTGGCTTCAGAGATTTTCGAGATTTCAACCTTGCACTGTTAGCAAAGCAGGTATGGCGACTCCTTGTGTATCCTAACTCTCTCCTAGCGCGCGTCCTCAAAGGACGGTATTACCGGCACTCGAACCCTTTGAGAACAGGGAAAGCTCATAACCCATCCTACGGCTGGCGCAGTTTGATGGCGGCTAAGCATGTGCTTGAAGGAAACCTATGCAGAACAATTGGAACGGGAGCGAGGACAAAGGTATGGGAGGACGTCTGGATCCCAGGATCTCCGGCTAGACCGGCACGCCCAGCTCAGCTGGACTATGATCCGGACCTAAGAGTGCATCACCTTATAGATTTTGAAACGAAGCAGTGGGATGAGGCCTTCATCTCTGAGGTGATAGATGCAGTAGATATTCCATTGATCCTTGACTTAAAAATAAGCAAGACAGGACGTCATGACGGCTATGTCTGGAAGCATACGTTATCGGGGAACTATACTGTGAAAACTGGATACGAAGTTGCAGTGGCACAGAGGAGAAACCAGAGTGATATCCAGGTTTCCGAACCAAGTATACGGGCTCTAAAGACGAAGGTATGGAAACTGAAGACTGCGAGGAAGATAAAGCACTTTCTCTGGCTAGCTTTATCGGGCTTTGTAGCTTCTGCAAGTAAGCTCGTAGAAAGACACTGCGGTACAGACACAACATGTCAGCGATGCGGATCAGCAGTGGAAAACATCAACCACATTCTCTTTGAATGTCCACCAGCTCTACAATGCTGGGCACTGTCTGATATCCCTTCACCTCCGGGGCTTTTCCCGTGCTCATCTTTGTTTGTGAATTTCGACTATCTTCTTCAACAAGCGTCCATAAACTCTAGCCTGTCCGAGTCCTTCTCGATGTTCCCTTGGCTAGTATGGTATATATGGAAGGCGAGAAATGATAAGTGTTTTAACGGCAAAGACATATCACCGGTCGATACACTCCAGCTAGCTACTCAGGAAGCCATAGCATGGAAAATAGCTCAGCTGGGAGAACCTCTGGAGGACTCAGATGTGACAACGATGACGCAAACAAACCAACCTACGGGAACGTCTTCGGCAGACATCTGGACCTGTCAAGTGGATGGATCCTGGTCGGCTAAAGAAGAATGGATGGGGCTAGGCTTTGTGTTATTTGCAAATGAGGAGATTATCTTAGAAGGACAGAGGTGCTGCACTCGCGCACAAGCACCACTTCACGCCGAAGCGGAGAGCCTAAGCTGGGCTATGAAAGAGGTCACGAACCGCGGATTCCATCGAGTAAGATTTGAATCTGACTGTCAGCAGCTGGTCAACATCATCCTAAAAGAGGAGGAATGGCCTTCAATGGCGAATGAAATAGAAGACATAAAAGCTACTGCTACATGCCTTCAAAAATTTGAGTTATCTTATATATCTCGTTCTTTAAACTTCCGTGCGGACTCCTTAGCTAAGGGAGGACGATCACGTGCTTTGAGATTTGAGAATGTAAACACTTTGGTTCATCAAGGGCTCGCTCATGCAGCAGGCCTAAACGAACCAGTTTGAGTTTTTAATAATATTTACTTTGATGTCAAAAAAAAAAAATTGACTACGGATTGATATAAAGCATATTTTAATAAGGAGAAACTAGATTTTGACCTACACAACCATGCGAATAATTACTTTGTTTTGTTACACATAATTATTTATTTTACATAATTAATTGTAACATTTACCATATTAATAATTGTTTAATATAACATTTTAAACACACAATAATTTTATAGTTCATATGAAATAATTTAATTTATTTGTTTTAAATTTTGAGTGATAGCATAATTTAAATCATGTGATACAAAAATGTAAATTGAAAAATCTTATTGGTAAAGGATCAAAAATTTATTAAAAAGTAATTTATTAAATTAATATCACAGATTTATACAAAATTTTACATGATTTTAGTTATAATTACAAACTAATTTAGATATTTTAAAATTTTATTTTAGTTAAAATCAAATATAAATTTAATTTTAAAATAAACATGACATTAACTATATATTTAAAAGTTTTTTTAAGTGAAAAAAAAAATATACATTTATTTTAAATAAACACGAAATTACTTAACTATTTTACAGGTTTATTTTAATGAAAAAATGAAATATATATTTATATTATAAATAAAAGATATGAAAAGATTTATTCAGATATAATTTCAGAATAAATATAGAAATATCTATTTGATTTTTTTGTTTTGGAATAATTCAAATAATTTAAACATTTATACAAAAATTAATGAAACAACTTTCTAAATGGTGGTCCAAATTAAAAAAAAAAATCACATATAAATTATGTCATGATTTCTGTTTTAATAGAATAGATACATCCGAAAATCTAATATGAAATTGGTTAGGATCTCATGAAACTCTAATATTTATATATTTATATATATATATCACAAAAAAAATTAAAAACAAATATCATGAAAACACGGCTATCATTCAACATTAGATATCAAATATTAAAATAATTTTATTTAATTAAAAATATTGAAATAATTAAACGAGTTTTTATTTTCAAAACAATTGATTTTAACTGAAGTTATATGTGCATACTAAAAGGAAAAAGCTTACATGTTACACACATATAATTTTCAAACCTAAGATGTGACATCAAACCAATGTATTAAGTAAATCAAGTGATGTCAAACTAATAAAAATTTCAACCCCGGTCGCGTAAAATACAATCATTAGATCAAATAACTATGTATATGTCATGTCACTTTTCTAGAGAGCATATGTTTCTTTATTATATGTCTTTTATTGCGCACACAAAAATTAAATGACACTAATATAAATCTATATTATAATTGTTTCAAATACACAATCAACGTTTATGATTTTTTTTCTAACCGTTTAAGTTAAAAAAAATACTGTCTAATAATAAATTAAAATTTTCTTTAAAATAACACAATTTATATTTAAACTATTATGTCCGTGCATAGCGCATGAATAGCTAGTTGATTATATACATGCCCAATTCTGTTATGCACTTACATTACATGAGTCATAAACAAATAATAAAATAAAACTCAATACAAAAATAGTCAAAGCGATGGGTATGGCATCAGCAAATTTTTTAGTTGGTTATAACTATATCCACATATTAATATGCCATAAAACCATGTGATGAAAGTAGATATTAGAAGAAATAAGACAGATAAAGAATCCCATAAATAAATATGGATCATACTCATTCAATTATTTAAACTATATGTACAAATATTCATGAAAAATCAATACTATTATTAGTCAAAAAAATCAATACTATTAAAATGAACCACAATTTTGGACCCAATTATTTTTAAGTGGAATATTTTTTAAAACTATATATTATAATATATTTTATAACAAATTAATATTACTAACTACATATGGTGAAATTTAGTCTAACTATGGCAAAACTTAAATTAACAAATAACCGATAAGATTTAGGAAAAATTACCAAAACAGAACAAAATTCAACATAGTTGTCTCTATGGTATAAAACTATTTTTGATCATTTTGTCTCCCTTTTAACCTTTCTATTTATGAAACTTAATGAAATAAATAGTTTTATGAATCAAAAAATTATTAAAAATATAAACAATTAATAAAACATTCATATACACAAACACATATTCTTTTTTTGGTTGAAAAACTTATAAATAAGATTTTTAAATTACGTTCTAATAAAGTATAATTCGTAGAAGTCTTCTACGGAAAATGGGTTAGTAGAAAACGAATTCTAGAATAAACAAGTCCATCTAACTTTTTTAGATAGTACAATCTACTTTTAATTAAATTTCTAAATATAGAGAATGCGAATTCTACTAATTGTAAAGATCGTTACTTTTCTCTCGGAAGCAGTTTCTACTTTTATGAAGTATTCTAAAATTTCAAGAATGTGAAATTAAAATTTAACACGAACGTCTACACGAGGTTGAAATTACATTCTGAAGTTTTGTTATGGTTCTACATAGTGTAGAATTTGCCTTTTACGGATAAAAAACTTTTTTTCAAAAATTAAGGAAGTTTCAGTTAAGAAAATTTTATAATTTCCTAAAATGTGTTTTGATTGATTTGCTTTGCCAAAATATTTTTTAAAAAAACACAGAGTTTGTTGTTTCTTCTTCATTAGTCTATGATTTCTCCATAGTTTGTCTTGTGATTTTCACAAACTCTTGTTCTATGACTCATATCTATATAACGTGTGGGTGTTTGTGAATTTGATGCAACCACGAGATGGGTTTTTTGACTGATGACAAAGGGGGTAGGCTGATGACGAAGGGGGTAGACTATATTATTTTTCGCCGTTGATTTCACTGGAAAAGATACTATGGAGAAGAGACAATCACCTTCTTGTTTCCCGTGAAAGAGAGAGCGAGAGGCGGAGAAACTGATGGTTTTAGGGTTACGGAAAGTCAGGGGAAGTTAAATGTTTTTGCCTTTTTTCTTTTAATTCATTTCCCGTTTTAATATGTTTTTTTCATAAAAAATTTTAAATACAATAAGAGATATTAATTATATTTAATTTGATTAATCAAAAATTACTTTTGGTATTATAAAAAATATTATAAGAACAATTTAATGTTGGTTTTATACTATAGGAACAATTATGTTGAATTTTTGTTTCGTTTTGACAATTTTTTCTAAGATTTACTTAGATAATTTTTTGGTCATCAACTTAAACAAATTCAATTAAAACTGTTCTAATTAAAAAAGGCTGTGTCCATATGGAAAAATAAAACAATTGACTCAGCACCGCATGCAACATTTATTTAATCTCTAATGTATTATATTCTCTAAATCTCTTACAAAACAATTCCAAAACACGGTCAATATATTCACAATAAACATGTACATGTTGTGTTTGCAATTATTCAGTTAAGATAGATTATAGAATGTGTAAACAAATTTCGAAAAAATGGTTGGACAAATATATTAAAATCAAAAGAGTTATATATGTGAATGTCTAAATCTAAGAGAGTTTTACTATTTTAATTTATTTTAATTAAATTACTTTTTTGGAAAATTAATTAGAATGGGCTAAAACATGGGATCATAACGAAAGAAACCATTTGGCAAAGAAAAAACAACGAAATAACACATTTGCAAACGATTGTTTTCGTGATTAACGTTATTCATTTGGTTAAAATCAGTTAGAGGTACTTATAATGCACAAGTGATTGTTAATTTTCCTGGGATCGATTTAATAAAAATCTTTATAATAGTTGATATTTAATGACTCATCATGGTTAAACCAAAATATATATTACTTATTTTATAAAAAAAATTGATTATAACTGAAAAATAAAATATGACACTTAAACAAAAAAATTATGTCAAAAATAAAAGTCCATTTTACTAGAATAAATGGTTTGATGCATGGCGGGAGAAAAGTATGTCCAAAATAAAAATCCATTTTAATAAAAAAATTGCCTCCCACGCATCGATGATCTTTTGATAGTCTGGTGTAGCTGATTGATGCATGGCGGGAGTTTTGGTTGACGTCTCCTCGGGTCTTTCTTTAGTTCTAGTTCGTTTGTTGTTCGTTTGTGCTCAGAAGGTTTTTGGTTTGGTTGTATCATCGTTGCATTTATCGTCATTTTGGGCTCCTATTATAACCTCTTTTCCGAGTTCGATGGTCTTGTGCTTCGTTATGGGATATTCTGAAGTGTTTTAGAGGTTGTTTGGGAATTGTGGTTTTAATCATCCTTCTCGGCAACGATGAATCGTTTAGTGGATCTCGAGCAGGGATCGGTCTCGAGCATAAGCGAAGGGACCGACCGTTTAGGGCATCATATTTTAAGCGAAAAATTTAATTGTATATAGAGCATAAATTTTGTTTTATATGAATAACAAAAGCATAAAATTTTAAATGAATTTAGGATATCAAGAAAAAATTAAGAATGTTGGACCGGCACTATGTTTATGACTTCTCTTCGGCGAAAAGGTGGCCGTCAGTTAAATTTTCGAGTGTTGTATTTCGTTTCTTGCTGGTAGCATGTTTTCTTTTCGGTTAGCTATATTGTTTTAGCATCTAGCTGATTTTGATTTTTCTAAAATTTTGATTTTTCTAAACTCCATCTCATCCATTTGACCTCTAGATTTTACAGTTATTCTCGATTTCATTTTCAAGTTTTATTATGTTTGTCTATGATAGTCTTATGGATTTTAGCTTCATTCTTTTGGGATTGCGTTTCTTACCAGCTTTTATATTCCAAAAATATATTTCAAATATGAATGAATAGTAACATGAGGAAAAAATGTTGAAAAAATAATATAGAAGTAGGACCATCGAAATACACTTTGTTACATAAACGTAGATAAAATGGCAACAATAAAACGAAAGAATCAAATTTATATGATGCTTTCTTTGGGGAGAAGTTGATGGCCAATAGTAGATTATGTAATCCATTATGCTTGACAAACCAATCTCTTCGGTCGATCTCCCTACGTCCCAAACAGACAACTCTAGTAAACTTTCACCATGCACGTTTGATTGTTATCTTCATATTATATTTATCTTGATAAAATGAAAAAAAGTTACAATTATTATATTTCATCAGCATTTATTCAAACTTGAACATACACACCAAGTAGCACATATAATTATACAGATGATTATTGTAATTATTATCACACATATATTGAATTGAAACATATAGTCTCTCACGAGTTATATGACACTTCACTCAGTGGCCCTTACGCTTCACATAGATATGATGGTATCACGGTCAATAGCCACCGTGTCCAGGTCCAGGTGCAGCATAACCTCCCCCACCTTGTCCAGGTCCAGCTGCAGCATAACCCCCTCCACCGTGTTCACGTCCAGCATCAGCATAACCTCCTCCACCTCCTCCACCACCATTTCCCCCAGCTCCATCTCCACCTCCGGCACCGTAACTATCACCGTATCCGACTCCACCTCCGGCACCGTAACCACCACCGTATCCGACTCCACCTCCGGCACCGTAACCAGATCCTCCTCCAGTACCATCAATGCCACTATAGGCAGCGACTTCAGCCTCGGATTCAGAGTGGGTGAGAAGTGATCTTCTTGCGGAGCATAACCCTAAACCGATTAAGAAACATAGAAACAAAATATTGTTGCTATTAGCCATATTTCACTCTTTCTTTTTGATATTTAGTCGGAGATAAGTTTGCTTAAGAATGTGTCCGTATTTATAGGGATGTCATGTAGTCAATTGGTTTCTCTGCCCATGGGCAACCCCAATCCAATTCATTTGAACAGGTTAAAGATGCGCCCACTTAAAAATCGGTCCAACTAGGCCGAAGACTAAGAGGTTGATTGTTTGTGGTTTTTGCTTTAGTTTTTGGTTTTTGTTTTTGCAAAAACCATTTTTCATCCAATCAAGTTTTAGTTTTTAGTTTTTGTTTTTGTAGAAACCATTTGATTTGCCAATCAAGATTTCTAATAAATAGATTCCCTAAAATTTAGGGAAACTAGTTTTTGAAAAGTTTAACCAATTTGTGAAGAAAAACCAAAAACCAACTTTTGTGAGCTTTTAAAAGGAAAAACGAATTTTGATTTTTTTGGATAGAAACTACAACATTTAATTAATTAATAATTAATAAATAACATTTTCATAAAGATAAATAATCATACAATTTTTGGTACATTAGCTATAATTTAAACAATAATGTGATATAACTTATTTGTGTTTAATATCTGTAAAATAAATTTATATAGTTTATAAATAATATTAATTAATTTTAAAACTTAGTTATTAATTTCTCTATATAAAATAATAGAATAATTTTAATAATTACTAGTCACATTAAAAATAACTAAAATTATAAAAACATAATATGTTTTAGTAATACAATATATTGTATTAGCCATGAAAAATAAAAATAGCCATTCAATTTTAAGAAAATATAAATAATTTATATGAGAAATTTTATAATTAGTTTCAAAATTTTAAGTATTTTTATTTTTATATAATTTATAATATTTAAAAAAATATTGCTATATAAGTTTATAAAATTAAAAATAATTTATATAAGAAAAATTTCTAACTAGTTTCAAACTTTTAAATATTTTTATTTTTTTGAAATTTATATAAATTTTATGATAAATATTTTATTATAATATAATTTTTAATAAAACTATAATAATTAAAATATGTTATTATATTTTAATTTAAAATAATTATCATAATATTTTGATAATTTTATTGTAAATATAAATATTTATTTCTATTTTGTTGTATTATTTCAAAGTAACTCATTAATTAATTTTTACAAAAATAAAAAAATACTGCAAAACCAAAAACCAAAATCTAAATCTAAAAACCAAAAACCAAAAACCAAAAGCTGAAAACCAAAAACCAAAATCTAAAAACCAAAAACTAAAATCTAAAAACCAAAAACTAAAACTAAAAACTACTGAAACAATCATCACCTAATTGGTTCATAATCTAAATGGGTACCTAATGGATAATAGACATGCCCAAACTCTTTAAAATCTTGGGTCATTAATTAAGGATTATTTTTTCTGATTTTGAGCGAAAATATAATTTTACGGTGTTGGCGTAATTTCACGGTTGCTTTGGGAAAACATAGTTTCAAGGGTTTAACATGAACACATAGCGGAAAAACATAATTTTAAGTACATGAAAGAAAAACATAATTTTACAGTTTTGGCAGGAAATAGACTTTGACGATTTTGGTTGGAAAACATAATTTATTTATTTTGCAGAAAAATAATTTTATGATTTTGGTAGAAAACAAATTTTTATAGTTTTGACGGAGAAACATACCTTCTTATTTTAACGAAAAAACATAATTTTACAGTTTTAAGACTAATGTACTTTCACGGTTTTGACGAAAATATACTTCTATAGTTTTGAGGAGAAAACATAAATTCATATTATTGACGGGAAAATATACTCACGGTTTCAACGAAAATATAATTTTGTGGTTTTGATGAAAAACTTAATTTTAAGGTTTTGACTGAAAAATGTACTTTCACGAGTATTTATCTTCAAAATATATTATTTAAATTAGAAAAGATATTGAATGATTAAATCTATTGGTTAAATTAGAAAAAAAAAACCAAATATAATAGGTTTAAATATTTCAGTGGTATCCTAGTATAAATAGATGGTAACATTAAGGGTTACTTTAATTTGTACTTCTTTTTTAATAATACAGATGGATTCAATACAGAAAGTTAGTGAAAGAGATGCGTATGGCATCAGCAAAATTTAGTTGATTATAACTATATCCACATATTAATATGCCATGAGAACAATGTGATGAAATAAAATATTACAAGATGCATATAAAACAGGTAAGGGATCCCATAAACAAACATGGAACGATATTCATTCAATTATAAAACTAGATTATAAGATGCATATAAGACAGGTAAAGGATCCCATAAATAAAAATGGAACGATACTCATTCAATTATAAAACTAGATGCACTGACATCCATGAACAAATATTTATTAAAACAAAATCTAGTGGAATTAGTCTTTAGACCTATAAAGCTTTTGAGATTTCCATGGTTATAAAAAAAATATTTACTAAACATAAGCGAAAAAATCTTTTTATGACAAGGGTAGATGAGAATATAAACTAAGATTGTAATTTAAGTGTTTGCTTTAATAATATAATTTATGTTCAATTTAAGTTATGATTTGGCACAAATGTAAGATTTAAAGTAGAACTTATCTGGATAGATGACATGGCGATAGGAAGGACAATCAGCAGAAACTAAATTATCGGTTCTTTTTATTTAATATTCCATGTTGGTAACATGTTGTAAACAAAGAAAAAGATAAATTTATATTGCACGATTTCATATATAATCACATATATGCGATAAAATACCTTAAAATAAATAAATATATAGATACCAATATATGTAGAATTCTATTAAATTAAAACCTTATGACTATTATATGTGAAATTTATAATAGATTAATCGGGACTGCTAAAAATGATATGCATTTAGCCGAAAGAGAGATTCAAGGAACTGGAGACAAAAGAAGACCAACTATAAAAAGAAAAAGAGAAAGAGGAAAATGGACATTCCAAACCTAGCAACTTTCACCTCCAACTTCGACTTCGACTTCACTTCTTGTTCATCAACTTTAGTTAGTCCTTTTTTTTTACTTAACTTCTTGTTCTTGTTCATCGACTTTAGTTAATCCTTTTTTTGTATTCATTCAATCTTTGTAATGATTTAGTGTTTCAAGTTTGATATATATAAAAGTTTATTTTATCGATCAACTTTAATTTGATTAATTATATCGTTGTGTTATGAAACGAAAGATAATTAACTTCCCGTTTATAAACAAATATTATACTATAATAATCTGACCTAATTTCAACATACCTCACTGTCATTGTAAGTCTTGTTTACCTTTTTTGGGGGGCTTGCCTTGACCCGTTCACTCAAATTCTAGTGCATCTCTTGCATCATTATCTTTAATGAAATTCACATACTTATAAAAAAAAAACGAAAGAATTAAATTTACATGATGCTTTGTTACTCGCTAATTGATTATCTAATCCATTGTTTTCTTTTTGTTTACGATCTTGACTCTATGATTGACAAACAGTTTCTTCCGTCGATCGCCTTATTTACCTTCCTCACATGATAACACTTAACTCATAGGAAAATATCGCCATGCGCGTCTATGTGACATCTTCAAATATGTATTGATAAAATGAAAATAGGAACAAATATGATATCTTGAAGATATTATCTTCATCTCCATATATAAAAATTTGATACACACGAAGTCGTAATGTAGTATACAACATTGGTACAATTAGAAACATCAACAATAACCCTTTTCCGGCTTATTTTACATATGATTAGTGTATTTGTTACCATATATATATATAATCTCTTTTACGAGTATTATATGACACTTCACTCAGTGGCCCTTACGCTCCACATAGATATGATATCATGCACGGTCAATATCCACCACCGCCTTCTCCGCTACCAGCACCGCCACCATGTCCAGATCCAGCTGCAGCATAACCTCCCCCACCTCCTGAACCACCACCTCCTCCTCCTCCACCACCATGTCCCCCAGCTCCACTGCCACCACCGTATCCCTCTCCAGCTCCACCTCCGGCACCGTAACCACCACCGTGAGCTCCACCGGCGCCAGAACCTCCTCCTCCACCGCCTCCTTTTCCACCACCTCCACCACCTCCTTGTCCACCTGCCCCTCCACCTCCATATCCTCCTCCAGCACCACCGCCTTCTCCACCACCGTATCCACCTCCATGTGCACCGCCAGCTCCTCCACCACCGCCTCCTCCGCTTCCTCCACCTCCACCGTGCCCACCAGCTTCTCCACCTCCGTATCCAGCTCCACCACCTTCACCGCTTCCACCTCCATAACCAGATCCTCCTCCAGGACCGCCACCGCCACCTCCTCCAGCACCACCACCATGTCCACCACCAGATCCTCCTCCGCCTCCACTACCACCAAGACCAATACCAACATCAACATCAGCACCAACGCCAACACCAACACTCAAACTACTTTTCTCGCCATAGGAAGCGACTTCAGCCTCGGATTCAGAGTAGGTGAGAAGTGATTTTCTTGCAGAGCATAACCCTAAACCTATTAAGAAACATAAAACTAAAATATTGTTGCGATTAGCCATATTTCACTCTTGCTTCTTAATATTTTGTTGTGAGATGAGTTTGCTTAAGAATGTGTCCGTATTTATAGGCATGTCACAAGACTCAAGCGCGTTTGTTGCACATAGGAAGAATGTTTTAAAGTTCACTTATTGGGCCTCAAACCTAACCTATCAATTCCATCATATGTAGATACTGTATATTTATTCTATGTTATATGATTATTCTATGTTGCTTTGTGTTACAACTATTTCTTTTTAATCTTTGGTGGATAATTCACAATACGGCGGAACCACAATAAAGGTATAAAATGACCCAACAAAATTTACTATACAAGTTATATCCATATCTCATTAATTATGGTAGTTGAAATAATTTCCCATAAAATGGTATTTTATTTGTTACAGTTTCATAATTTCTTTAAATGATAGCTACTTAGCTAGTTCATTAAAAAATCAAGTCTTACAGTTTCATAATTTCTTTAATTTCCCATAAAATGGTATTTTATTTGTTACAGTTTTATAAAATACTCTCCATCTAGAATTTTGAGGGCATGGTGCTGGAGATGCTAACTGTTAAGCTACACCAACATATTCTGTGGATTATCTGTGAGTTAAAGTCTTAAGAAGTTTGTAAAGCTATATCGACCACCAAATAATAACACTTTCCGATTATAAATGGCAGACTGATATGACCGATATACTTTATCAACGTTTTTTACATTAATTGTGAGTTTTATCAAAGTATCACACTAACACGTACCAATATATATGCGTGAATATCGAGCATACGAATTGCAGATTCACTTATCACTAAGTAGTGGTTTTTGGGTGTGTATGTTTGGTTGTCTCCCGTATTGCAAATATTAATTTCATTAAATATTTAATGAATGAGACCTAATATCTACATATTATCATATTGTTCTCTGTGGATATCTGACTCGCTCGTATGTCTACACTAACTTTAACATTTTAAAATCAATTCCTGACAACTTGTGTTTATTAGTGGCTCCTCTACTGTTTTACAGTGCGATTTATATGAGTGTTGCATAATCATAATTACACATTGATATGCTTTGAATATGACCAACTTGTTTGCAATAGCACGATACCTCCTTTTATATAATTGGGCATAGGTTTGGAGTTAAGTAGTTTATGGATGAATTGCGGTTATGCTTCTTTAACATAAACATTGGACAAACCTAATTAGATTTACTGATATGCCGAGTGTTTATATTAGCTTCCGGATTTCTTCTATTTATGTTTTAAGTTGTTGATTTAATTTGAACTGCGCTTATTCGATCATGGAGTCAACATTTTAACGTGACTTTGTGTTGCTATTCTAATTTCTCTGTCTTTTTAAACAATTTTAATTTCTCTGTTGATCTTTTGTAAAGGCCATGTCTTGATTTTTTTTTTTAACATCAAAGATCATGTCTTGATATACCAACAAAAGGCAGATAAATTATTCTCTACACCCTTGTCCTCGACAGGCTAATCAGCTCTTCATAGTTAAATGGAATAAATAACCGTGTAATACTGCGCTCGTCAACATCATAAAAAAATCATATTTATTCGAATATTTACCCACTAATAACAGTTTAGTAAACTTTTTTGACAATAAACTAAAGAGGAGTAAAATAAATTGTCATGTAATTAAGTAATAGTTGTTTTGATGAGAATATTTTTAGTAATTATAACATCAATAAAATTTGAATTGTCATTTGTAGAATATCAACACATTTCCATGTAATGCTCGCTATTAGAGCTCTGGCAATGCCAATGAAATGTGACATCAAGCAAATTAGCAACACTAGGGAAAATACTTTCCAGTCACGTACGTGTTATTCCTATCGTCTTCTTTTTTTGTGTTATTCCTGTCTGTTAAGACAGTGTATAAATAAATATATATATAAAGGTCAAATATACAGGTTTCATCACAATAATCATATTCACATCTTATAACCTCATAATCTTTTTTTTATATCAAAAACCTCATAATCTATATTTACTAATTACTAGACATGCAATCAACAGAAATAACATCACCGAACTACTGAATAACTGAATCAAATTGACTTAATCAAAATTATGACTAGAGTTAAATACTTAAATTAACAGTTTTACTAAAATCAACGAACCGAATTGAACCAAAAAACCGAAAAAAAACTGAAATACCCATTCGAATGTGAAAGCGGTGGCCGCAATGAAAAAAGTGCTTAGTGTTATACTTATAAAAGTGGACCCAACCATTTCACTTTGTTTCGCGAGTGCATGTCTTATTATCTTATACTTTTGACAAATAGGCTTAGGCTTATGATTGTCATAAAAGATATATAAATACACACATATCATTTTAAACTTATAGTCCACCAAAAAACTTATGAGAAAGTTGGAGGTGGGTTACTGATGATTATAAAATGAATGTTTTGTTTTTATAATATTAAAATTACATAATAAATTGAAATATTAAAATATCTAAGTGGTATTTATAAATTTTGAGTATTACCAAATAGTAATTTTAAATTATTTAATAACAAAAACGAATTTCTACTATTCTTTCCAATTTGATGAAGAAAAAATTGTTTCACATTTTCTTTAAATGAATGAAATAGGAGAAAAGATAAAGAACAAACATATATGAAAAGATATTTTTTGGAGAAACTTAACATTTTTTATGTTTCACTTTTTTTCTCTAAAATAAATCACCAGTTGAAATTTTTGTAGGTCTGAAATTCTTTTTGGTACTGAGCTGGATTGGTTTTGGGCTTTAACCCTAACTGACATGCCATATCTCCTAGTGTTGGTAATGCTGATTCCAAGTATGGTCCACATACAGAGCCAGAATAATCGATCTTCAAGAAATTGACAATATTGATCTTCAACGAAATTCAGGAATGATCAAGATCATGCACGAATAATCACATGAGAGATCAGTGCTTTGCTTGAAACCAACCAACTAATTTGAAAGTAGATAGTCATTCAATCAACAAAATTCGGTCGTATAATTTGCAAATAAACATAAATCACAGGTTATTAAGTTCATTTTGCGTACCTACCAATGATTTTTTTTTTTTTTTGAACACCACCAATGATTCATTAGTATATGATATTTTCAGCTTTCTTTTGTGTTGAATTATCAGCCGAGACTCAGTTAAGTGGGGAAAGTAAGAAGCAACAACTCCTCTTCCCAGACCTTAACAAATCAACTAAACTTAGATGTTAAACAATTAAAAAGGCTCATCACGAGTTAGCTGATTATTCCTAAGTCGTAACCAACCACTACTCCGAATAAGGACTATATAAATACTCGTCCAGCTTTCATTAGTTTCCCACCACAAGTAGAAAACATTTCAATACACAATCAACACACTTCTTCTTTCTCTAAATCCCAGCTGCAAGAGATAATGGCGAAAGAGTCCACCACCATTGACATCGGCGAACCGAGCACCGTTACCAAAAGTACAAGCCATGCCGTGGTGGACGAGAAGAAGAAGAGTTTTGTGACAGCCGCCGCAGGAGGCGGCTACAAGAGAGGTTTGACCATATTTGATTTTCTCCTCCGTTTGGCGGCCATAGGAATCACCATCGGGGCTTCTTCTGTCATGTTCACCGCCGAGGAGACACTTCCCTTCTTTACTCAGTTCTTACAGTTCCAAGCCGGTTACGATGACTTTCCCACGTTTCAGTAAGTCCATTTTCATTTTCTTAACATATTATTATTAATTACACAACAAATGCCTATACAGTACATCTCTACGGTTATAGTTTTTAAACTAAGTTACTGTTATATTTTTCTTAGACCATCGTGTTATATGTAAGTCAAGTCATATTTCCTCTTTTAACTTATAAAGTTAAGTCAAGTCATGCTAGGGTTATATATTTCCTATTTATGCTATTCCAAAATAGCATCTATTAAAAAATTTAAAAGGCAATTTAAATATATGTTTGGATTTAAAGTTTAAGGTTTAGTAATACAGTTTTGAGCTTAATATTTAGGGCTAGAGACGATATTTGGACTTAAGAGTTAAAATAATTTATTTATTTTTCTTATCAAATGAATGTTACATTAAACATTATTTTGGGATAATCCTTTTAAAATCAATATATTGGATATTTGTTCCCTGTTATAAATGTGTGGTTATCTATTTTAAACTTGTATTAGTGACTTAATGAAATATTTAACTATGAATATTTTTGAAGGTTCTTTGTGATAGCCATAGCCATAGTGGCCAGCTATCTCGTCCTTTCACTTCCCTTTTCCATCGTCACTATTGTCCGACCACTGGCAGTTGCGCCCCGGCTCATCCTCCTCATCTCCGACACCGTAATTTCCCCTTTTGTATATATATACAGTTATATTCTCCGAGTTTACTTAATTATTTCATTTGATTCATTCGGTTAATGTATACTTCAAGGTGGTCTTGACGCTTACCACAGCAGCAGCAGCAGCGGCAGCATCAATTGTCTACCTTGCACATAACGGCAACGCAAACACCAATTGGCTCCCCATATGTCAGCAGTTTGGAGACTTCTGCCAAACCGCAAGTACTGCAGTTGTAGCTGCATCTATCTCGGTTGTCTTCTTTATCCTTCTCATTGTCATCTCAGCCATTTCCCTAAAAAGGCATTGATCTGAAAGTTTCTGCATGTATATGTTTGTGTTGTGTCGTGTGCTTTGTGTAAGATGAGATGATAGATATATGGTATCATTAAGGTGTGGTCCGTGTGGAAAATTAAACCGGAATTCATGTATTTTGTAAAGAAATTTGTCTTGGTTCATCTTGAACTCTTATCTTAAAGTTAAAGGCCGTAAATCATCTTTCCATCGTTTCTCTTTTGGTTTGCATCATTTTGACTAGATTATAAATCAAAATCCTTTTTCAGTGTCATTTCTGAAAATTTTGAAGTCAGTCTTCTGTTATAAAATTGGTGGATTCGATGAATAAAACCAAACAAAGAAGTGATGAACATTTTAGTCATTTACAAAAAGGTCAGATAACACAAATAAACCTAAACACAAAGTATGATTGCAATTTCAAAGTATACTACGTGTTTCGTTTATCAAAAAAGGTAAAGTGTAATGTTGTGTTGGCAACCATTTCTACGATCAATATACATTATTTTTAGTGATGAACGTGGATAAAATAATTTAGATGAAGATTTCAGAAAATTACAGTATATTTTAATATTTAATTTACAGTATGTTATAAAATTTGAACTCCTTTTTCTGAGGGCAGGAAGAAAGTATTATTTGTAAAATTTATATGGAAGTGTCGGTAAACATAAATTAAGGGAATAACCTTAAAATGAATATCGTAGATAACGGTCAAACGGTAAACCCGGTCCTCGTACGAGTCGTACCCCATGATTGAAGTACCGTATGTGCCAAGAAATTTAAAACCGTTTACTTTTTTTCATTGAATTTTTTATCTAAACGAGTTTAGAACAAATCAAACCCCAAGTTACTCCAATTATAGAACTCACGCGTCTTCATAAACATTGTCCTCTTCCATCTTGTTTTTGTTTTTTTTGTTTCACAATTTTTGTTTTCTTTGCTACCCTCTCCGTTTATTTAGGTTTGTTATTAACTTATAAATACATTTTCTTCAATTTTCTGAAGTAAATCCAGAACCAATAAGCATACTTTGATCGCAATTGCAGTTTTGATCCTTCTGGGTTCCTAGGAGAAAGAAAAGCAATTCCATTCTTCTTCATACGTTCAAAATCCATTCGAGGACGACATCTTTCTAACATCTTTGATCTCTTCAATAGGTTTGTTGACATTTTTTTCTGCTAAAATAACTTATTGGTTCGGGTGATATAAGAGTGTTGAAT
This sequence comes from Brassica napus, assembly GCF_020379485.1. Lineage (NCBI taxonomy): Eukaryota > Viridiplantae > Streptophyta > Magnoliopsida > Brassicales > Brassicaceae > Brassica > Brassica napus. The sequence goes on along the minus strand of NC_063436.1, from coordinate 8,622,806 downwards.
CGGTTCTGTTATGTTTGTGATGAATAGAAACAGGAAATAATTCTTGAATAGGTCAAAGATGTTGGGAGATTTCATCATCAGACTCCTTGTGTATGTCCTGCCCTACAATATATTGTTCTCTGTTATCCATTTGTTCATTATATTTTGTTGTTTTAGATTAATTAATGTATGAAAAATATATAATCAAATGGTGATAATGGCAGATTAATATTAGGGTACACATACCCAGCTTTTGAATGCTTTAAAACGGTGGAGAAGAACAAAGTTGATATCGAGGAACTCAGATTTTGGTGCCAATACTGGTATTTATAAAACTCATCCTTTTAATTTATTTATCCTTATAATCCTTTGTAGTTTGTACATGTGTGTAGATTTGTTGAAATGGGCAAATTGAATTTACTTTGGTGAAAGTTAATTATATTTGTTTTAACTTTTGGATTGTTTGATTTTAAAGAGTTAGAAGACAACAAGATTCACTTAATGTTGGTGTTGTATGTTAGAAAATGTCTTTAATTAAATAGAAATAATCTTCCATTCAAGTCTTTGGTCTCCTAAAGAACTTAATAAAATAAATGTCTTTGGGTCCGAATTATTTGATGCATGTTTCATGCCTGATGTAATATCATTATCAAGTGGAAAGTGTTATTTTATCACGCATTTGTATTTGAATAATTAGGATATTGTTGGCGCTAATTTCATCGTTCGAGAGGGTTGGCGATATATTTATCTCATGGTAAGGAACATCTTATTCATGACCTAATTCATCTGTTTCTTTTTTTTTCTTCTTTAAAAAAAAATACTTTATTCATCTATTTCTTTAATATCTAAAATTCATTAAATAAATGACACATTAAATTATTATTTACAGGTTACCATTGTACGGAGAAATGAAAGTGGTATTTTTCGTATATCTCTGGTACCCTAAAACGAAGGTAATAGATAATTAAAAAAGTCATTAGTTTGAATGATACTTAACAATAGTATTGGTTACTAAAAATAACTGGATGAAGGGAACGAGACATGTGTATGAGACGTTGTTGAAGCCATACATAGCTCAACACGAGACAGAGATTGACAGAAAGATTATGGAGTTGCGAGCTAGAGCTTGGGACTTTTTCATCTTCTACTTCCACAACTTTGCCCAGGTCCTTCTTCTTCATATTGAATTTGTATTATTTTAAAATGAGACATTGTTATAACATTAGTTTACTATTCATGCACAGGCTGGTCAGTCCACATTGATCCAGGCTTTTCAGTACGTACTCGCCCAATCGGTCCTGTTCTCGACCGCAGCCGCAGCTAAACAGCCGGTACTAAACCCATCACTTTTATGTCAGCCTATAGTATAACACATGTCTACCAACAAGACATGTGTCTCTCAGTGACAGTTCACATATGTTTGTACTATTTAATAATCTTTGACCCTTTTGTGTGAAGCCGATGGAGCCGAACGTAAACGTGAAAACACGATCACCAGTTGAGACGGAGAGTGATCCGCACTCACCTCCCGCTCCAAGAGCGTTGAACAAAACGCTATCTGCGTTGCGATCGCTAGAGAAGCAAACGAGCAGGGGGCAGAAGTGGCCACCACCAACACCAGGCAGAGACTCAGCCGGGACATACAATGGAGATGAAGGAGTCAATATTCCGGATACACTTCCGGGATCACCTATCACCGATGCTCGTGCTAAGCTTCGCCGTTCTAACTCCAGGTCTCAGGCCGCATCATAGATTCATAGTAACGTACATAAACGTGACTCGTGACAACCTTTCTACTTTGTTATAAAGATAATATATAGGGGGGGAAAAGTAATTGTTTGAAAAATACAAAACAGATTGGTTTTGTTTTTTCTTCTTGTATATTTTTTTGTAAATTGAAGCAGAAGTATTAAGCCAGAGAGATGTGTTCAATCTTATGCACCCGATGAAGTATATCTCTCTTAAACTTACATTAGTTCATCTACATTGTCACTCGTTACACCATCACTCTCTAGCGATAAATGAAGCATATTTTAATCGTACACTGTATGGAACGCACCTGCCACTGGTTCATACACGTTCTGTATCTGCTCCCTCCTTGGATTTGAATTGAGGAGCCAAGAGTATTGTGAAGGAACACATCTGGAATCAGAAGCTGGGATAGGTGTTTGGTCTTCTTGCAATCATCTTGGTTCGGAGTCAATAGCAGCTGGGGCTATTTCTTCACACATTACTGGTGGTGGAGTACTCACGTCAGCTATTCCATAGTCCCAATCAATACCAGCTTTTGCATTAGTTAAGGATTGCATATTAGTATGCAGATATATTGAACAGTTTTTTAAGATATCAAAGGATACAGTCAGTGTTCCAAATATCCGTCATGCTAATCTCAGCATTGGAGAGAAGCCAGTAGTCCGTATCATCATTCTGCCAAAGACAAGACCAATACTACCTGTTAAGTTCATGTGTGCCTAACAAAAGTATCTTCAAGATATCTATTTGAGATTTGTTTTTAGCATCTTCATAGTCCTTTTGTAGTTTTTGCGTGTATCTTAAATAAGTAGGAAGATGGCTTACTTCGATGTCAGAGGGAGTAATCTTAAGCATTCCTCCAACTTGCTCCTGCAAATAATTAAGATCAGAGGTATCGCCCGGTTGAGCATGTGCATGATCTTGAGACATCTGATGCTCAATGGAAGTTTCTGTGTTATCAAGAGTTAAGGCTTCGATGTCATGGTTTTCTGTAGATCCCGAGCAAGAAGCAATGGGCGGCAAGCATGCTGGTGGTGCAACACTCCCATTCGTGTCCTCAAATTCGCTGACATCAAGTCAAATTAAAAGACATGTAAGTACATCCATGAGTAGAGTACATTGTATGAAAAGATATGTCTAACAAAGTTTCTATTAGTCATACTATGCTATGACATATTGTCTTCATTCAACTTAACTTTGAGACAAATCATATTTATATAAGAAAAAGATTGAAGGAATAGATACCTGACAAGGTATACGTCAATAGGTCCCATTGTACTTCTTAGGATGATCCTGTATCTCCTCTGAGGGACATCACCCGCCTATCATGTACATCAGTAACATATTATCATAAATATTTTGCATCTAATGATGAATAGCGGATGGCTTGCAAAGTTGCTGAAAGAGACTAACTTCATCTGGATCAGGGACTTCCAAAGTTGTGCCATGAGGAGCTTTTACAGCTATCAGAGTTTGGTTCTGCGAGTGCAGAGCTAAGGTGTAAGTTAACAAGATAGTCTTGGGATTGACATATGACACACGTTCAATCAATGAATAAATCTCCTAAGGACTAAATGAAAAAGGAAAGACAGACCTGGAAACCCGGTAAACTCTTGATGTCCTCTTCAGTTACAAAAAGCCACCTGCACATTGAGATTAGATTGGTTAATAGTACGTACATCCATCATAAGAATAGCCTACAAACCATAGATAGAGGGAGAGTTTTTACTTCTGATTCTTTTCATTTTCGCTAAGATCTCTTAGTCTTTCCTCCGTTTCTCTGAAAAGAACTTATTAAACGTCAGCATTGGTGAAGTAGATGAATCACAATAACGCAAAACTCTCTAAATGAATTCAATGAAACCTAATTTGGTTATCTAGCGCTTGCTCCTCGAGGTTAAGGTTTTCAATCTCTGCCTGCAAGGAGAAAACAAGATGAACAATCAAATGTGAAGCCAGAATCTAAGTTTACTAAGTGCATGCCGCTTCACCGCACCTGTAAGACAGATACGTCAGCATCCACATCGCCAGGCCTCGAAGCATCAACTCCCCTGGTCACATGTGATTAAATGATTCAAGGAGTATCCCAGCAAAGCAGATATAAAGAAAGATATGGTTCAAACTGCAAAATCATATATTACTTCCAAAGTATACGGTTCTTGAAAGGCTTTTCAATGAGATCAATCCCCTCCAAAACGTTTGTAATATCATATATACGTCGTTTCTGCACCTCCAATACTTCTGCAGCTTTGTTTAGGTCCAGCATCCCATCTTCGGCTTGCTTGATTAGATTGACAAACTTTTTGGTAAGGAGACCTGAACAGGGTTTATGTCAGCATCTTCAAATCCACCACAACAGGTATTAAATGTTAAAGATATACATAATATAAAACAGTGGTTACTAACCTAAAGAACTGTCATAACGGCAACTTCCAGAAGGAGTTAGTGTGGCAGGAGAACCTACAACTTTATCAGGAAAAAAATAATCAGCTCTTTGAACTGAATGTAGCAAGACAAAAGAGGCAGCCAAAGAAAATATCTTCTTACTAGCATTTGAGATGGGGGTTTGAGGAAGTGACTGAGTCCCTTTGGCCCTTGACTTGGTGTTGACTCTGCCTCCTTTAGCTGAAACAGGAGTGTGACAGGGACTGTTGTGTATGCTAGTGGAACCAAAGCTCGTGAATCCATTACTATTTGAAGTAGTAGTGGTAGTAGTAACCACATCCATCATCGACTTTCTCTTCCGTGACTGCAGATATTCTACTTGTTATTCACTTGAAAGAAGTTGTTTTGAAGCAAATCTACACACATTTCTCCAACATGATTCATCAGAAAGTTTCACAACAATGGGATCTACTTGAACAATGTCAAGCTTCATAAACCATTTGCATAAGTGAATAAACAATCAGGGCCGGTCATGGATATATAGGCAAATTAAACATTCGCCTAACTCCTCTTAGTATACATAGACCGGTCATTTAAATTGTATATCGCCTCCAAAATCTCACGACCGGCCCTGTAACAAATGAGACATGTAAATTGTATATAGCTTCCAAAATCTCAGGACCGGCCTTATTTAGGATAATATAATACATAGATGAAGGGAACATATAAACCAAGACCAATTGCTAAACCGGTTTACGAAACGGAAACCAGTCTAAACCGAGGCGAACTCACAGGAGATCTTAAAACGACGGCGTCCTCCTCCCGATCTACGATTGCACAGAGGCTGCTACTATCGTAGGAAGGGGTGAATCGACGGTAATCCGAGGGATGGAAGGGAGGTTTCGTTGAGGCGAACGCCAAGTGTCGACGTATGGGTGGGACCACAGGGTTAGTTGACGATGGTGGCGGCTGAGAATGTCCCGGGGAAGAACGTACGCCGCCGGACATTGGAGGGAAACGGAGCTGGATGGGAAGATCCCGGCGGCGAGATTATGGACGGAGATTGGAGGGAAACGAGGGTTTTAGTGAGAGAGAAGAGAGAGAGAGAGAGCAGAAAACGAGGGAAGGAGGGACTTTTTATGTTGGGCATAGATGTGGAGGGAAGGCTACAGTTAGCGACAATAATAATTAAAAAAAATTATTTTTTGTATTGTTTCTATTTGTTGCCCCCATATTTTTTAATTGTTCAGATTCACCCCTACTTACTTCACATAAATGAATTCATTTCAAGAAACATGCCCCCTCCCCCCAGAAATATCGTGTCAGTGTATTAAAAGATTTTGATTTTAAATATTTGGAGATTTGTTGTGAACATACATACACAAGAAGTAACTTTTTTTTTGTGAGATTTTTTTTTTCTTTATTCTAGAGATTCGTTAGGCTAGGACTTTCTCAAAAGACGAATATGGCGCATGTTATGCCAAAGTTTTATCTCTCGTTTTATTCGTGACCTCTCTTTTTTAGGGATCTAATGTTTCATTTTTATAACTACTAGGGATTGGTCCGCCCTACGGGCGGAATAGTTTACACAAAATTATTCTATATTAAAGTATATTTTAATTTTACAAAACATTTGTAAAATTATTTTAAATTGAAGAAAATAAAATAACTTGATCTCTAATTAGATCAAAATCAACGTTTCTTATAATCAAATATTTAAAGAAACCAATTTTTAACTTCTTTATTTTATAATTTTAATTATTATTTTTTACTTTTTAGTTAATTACACACAAACACGAATAATTACGTTTATATATATATATATATATTGTAATTGATTATAAAAATAAGTTAGTATACAAATTTAAAACTATTTTGTTAATTGTTTTCTGCCTAATAAATTTAAAATGTTAGAATTCATAGTTTGATGTGTATTTTATTAAATAATTTCGAGTTGATAGTATGAGTCTGAAGTACTCAATATTTTGATCTATATATATTTTTATTCTTGATTATGTAGGTTATGTAACTAATTTTTTTTCATAATCAAATTTACCAGTCTAACTTAATTTATATAGTATGCAATCTTGGTTTGATACAAATATATTTTTCATTAGTTTGACCAAAAAAAAATCTCTTGCTAGACTATTACGTAGAAAAATGGTTAAGCTGATTTAGATAAGCAGATAACTAAAAGGTTTTCATTCCAAACTGAATGATTTTATTATAGAGAAAAAGTTTAGATGAAATTGGCCAAACCAACGGAATGTTATTGTCCTCCAAACAAATTTATGAGAACCTGTTACAAATGAAAAATTAGATGAAAACCAAACTACCACACCAAAAGGCCAAAACTTTATATTTATATCACGAGTGAAAATAAAAAAAAACACGACCTGTTGTTGGAGAGGTCATTATTTTCTTTTATCTGTTGGTCATTATCACGAATGACAATAAATTCAGTCACTATTGGTCTGGCGAAAAAACTGAGGCACATAGGGTATATATACAACACACTCGTGATGAATCTCTCCTCTCCTTTTGGCTTCCTTTCATCATACTCCAGCTTCTCTTGTTACTCCTGGACCTGTTTTATAAGTAGACAATCGATTTTTTACATATATCATATAAGATACAAAAGGTATGGATCAATAACACTTGGCCTCAAGAAATAAAAACAATAAATACATCGTAAGAGGAAAAGATCATACCCAATGGCCATCTCGAGGATAAGATTCTCTTTATCAATCATGTGAGATGTCTTGGTGAAGACAGTGTTATGGTAGTAAGGGTTCTAATCAAAGAAAAGATCAAGCGTGAATCTTTTTGGTTCTTAAACCTATTCAATTTGATATCTTTGAGATACTTGCGAGTTCATTCATCTTGCTTATATTTAGTATAATCATTGGAAATCCATCTAGAAAGAGAGTAACATTTTCTTTAAGAACATATCCTAATAACGAACCTCCAGACCGGCAATCTCATTGTTCTTCAGTGCAATAAGCCTCAAAGAACAGCTCAAGTGTGAACTCTTTTGGTTCTTCAACCTTTTTCCACTGGAAATCTATAAGATACTTGAGAGCTCATTAATGTCGCTTATTTATCTATAATCATGGGGAACATACATTAAGTGAGAATCAAATTTTCATAAACGAATCTCCTCACCGGCTATTTCATTGTTCCTAAGATGTTGCAAACTTAGTCACCAACATGTGTGTACATTATATAGATGATCCTAACAAAAAATCTCGTTATCACAAAATAAACTAACACTAAATGCCTAGATGACAAAGCCAAGACATACCTTTTACAGTCTTTCATTTGGCGTTTCTCAAAGAGGATGCTCGAGTAAAAGACGAATGTGGATCCCATAACTTCATTATCATCACTGTTGTCATAACGAATGTGTTTTTATATCAGCTATAGTTCTGTTTCTGATTTCTCTTTTTACCCTGCCATTTGAAATATCCTTATGTATTTGGTATAACAAAGTTCACATCCATGTGCACTGAATCAAGCTAAAGATTCCCCACTGTTCAAAAATAATTTGGCTCTCTTTTATCTTTTTGATCAGATCAACAATCATTTACCTGATTCATCTTGTTGATGTAAACATGACTATTTTCCAGTGGAGATTACCTGCTAAGTAACAAAGAATTAGGCAAAATATCCAAGAGCTAAACGTAAACTAAACAAAAAAGAAATGATAATCTCCTCTAGTATAAGTTTGCCATTGTGAAAACTATTCAAGCTTCCACTGTAACCACATTAACGTTGCAACATCCTTTAGAAGTAGTGACTCATTTATCCAGGTGGAATCAATTCAAAACTCCCTATGTTAGCCCTCACTTTCACTGTTGTCACTTCTAAAATACCCAAATACAGATTTTTAAAGTTACTAAACCTGTGGCTACACTGGCATTTAGTATCCGCATTCTTCTACTCCAGTGAGCTGTTTTTTGTTCGAGAAATTGTTGTATAGTAACTCCAACCTCTGGAAACCATTCCTGCAACCAAACAATGGTGTGAATATTTTGTTTCACTGAGTAAAATATTTTTCCGGATGATATCGTTATCTGTCTCTCTTTTCAAAGAGCACTAAAATTTGAACAACCAAACACATGAGAATCATTGATACACAAAAGACTCGTGATACTGAAAAGCATAACACAAAGAGAATGAAAAATTTTAACACATTAAAAAAATGGAGAAAGCATACGTGAGGGCTTGCAAATGGTCATGTACATCGCCATGAACATGTTCCAATCGAGGGCCGGGAGATTGGAGGCCATAATTCTTTAAGTGACAAAATATAAATTGGAAAACAGTGCAAACTTTTCACTAAAAAGGCTTCACCACAACCAAAAATTGAGGAAGGCTTTCCCAATGATTTTTTTTTTCAAACAACGATTACAATTCGTTCTTGAAAATAGATCGGTATATAAAGAAGGAGGAACAAAGGGAGCTGGAACGAAATCATCAAGACGAAATTAATTGCTCGAACTAAAGGATGGGATTGATTGTGTAGAGGGGGATCAGTTTCTATGGAATCTAATCGGAGAAGACGAAGCGGTACGGAGATGACGATGTTTCTTTTGTCGTCGTTTACTTGTGTGATAATGAGAAAAGAGCTTACATCAAACAGATCCCAACTTTTAAGCCCACTCGCTGCCTGTTTGTTTAATATGGGCAATAATCAAATGAAGCCCAACCAAAAGCAAACCTGTACAAATGAAATGTTCTAATTGGCTAATTTTTTTAGTCGACGTGGACAATCTAGAATTTCACCATATCTAACTTTTAGTATAGTATTTTTTTAGTCGACGTGGACAATCTAGAATTTCACCATATCTAACTTTTAGTATAGTATATAGATATCTATAGAATATATATTAAAGTTTCTTAAATACTAAATAGCATTGTAGCTCATATTTGTTTGACAGTCCGACAGAGGCGCAAATGTTTGTCTTTTATGTTACCAGGAGGTGTCTGTCTGGATTGAAGGCCCAAATAATCCCCCAAACTTGAAAAATGAATAATTTCTTATACCAAGACGTAGTATAAGTCTTTTTTACTGGGTTTCAGACCATGAGCGCAACAACACTAATGCATGGGCTTAAACCAACTGGCCTACCGCGTATAGTGGTACCAGATGTTTTTTGGTAAAAATGTTAAGTTTATTACCATTTTCATTTTAGACAGATTTTACAAAGATCACAAGAAGCAGATTTGCAGAAAAATTAAATCTAAACACGACAACAAAGAACAGAGATTGAAAAAACGAAGGAGACCCCAACCACGCACAACATAGAATACATAGCATTGCCTTGACTGAAGGGAGAGGAAGCAAAGTTGCCTAATGCAGCCGTTGAATAAAGCAGGCCGCTTTAAGCCCAGGAGCACGAACCCGGTAGATTGGCCCCATACCCGGTGTCCGCCTCAGAAGATGAGCGGCCAAGTCACCCAAACCTCCAAACCGGGAAGGCCACCACGCACAGACACCGCCGCCGAGTCGAGAGAGAACCTACGCATTTATTGGGGGAGAAAGAGACAACACGATGCCACCGCTCTACACCAAACCGCCGGGAAACGGAAACCACAAAGAAACGCGGATGCAGTCTCGTGGTTCGCCACGCGCCGCCACAGAAACCCATCCCGCTCAGACGACAACTCCGAGGGATGAGAGCTCCTCACACGCACCCACCGGTGAGAACCAACAGCGGGATCCCCTAGCCGAGGAAGACAGAGCGCCACGTGCTGCCATGTTCAGGCCGGAACCCTAGATCTGCGAAAAACTGAGGGAGGCTGACGGGAGCTGAGCAAGCGAGAAAGAAGGAGCGACACCGATCCCAAGCACACACCTCTCCACCGCCTTGGTACCGCCAGCTCCACAGAAGCTACCACAGCAACAGATCTGAAAGCACCGACCTCCCACGAAGCCGACTCTACCGGCAAACCCTTGTCTAAATCGTCGCCACCACACCAAAGCCCATAGCACCAAAGCTTCTTCTCACAGATCTATCGCGAGTAGAAGAGTAGAAAGAAGCGGCGAGATGAGATCCAGAGTAGAGAGCAAAGACCGATTAGAAAGGAGAGAACGGCAGAGCAAACAGGAAAGAGAACACCGTAGGTTCCCCGACACCAGCCAAAGGGACCGCCGGCGTCGGAGAAGAGAAGCGAAATCTAGATCTGAGTTTTGAACTTAGAGAGAAGGTGGAGAGAAAGTTTAAGAGAGAGAAGTCGCTCTCTAGAGAGAGAAGAGAAGCGAAAGTTTCTGGATAGTCCTGGTACCAGATGTTTATCCTCGGTTTTAGCTTTTTTTTTATTCTTATAATTTTTAAGTTTGTGTGAATTATTTTACGTCTAAGTTAAGAGCACAAGTTTTATGTTTCTCCTTTTTGAGTTTTGCGGTTTATGTTGGATCTTCTCTGAAAGGGCGTCTTTTCTCATTTTCTTAAAGAAAAGGGCTTGTGTTTATCAAAAAAATGAAAGTGTTTGATACCTTTTTGGCTTTGTGTTTCTTGTCACGAACCATATTCATCCTCCTGCCTCCAAATGTAGAACCACATTCTCTGCAAATTACATCACGAAACTTGGAATCACAATAAGTAGACCAAAAACATGGAATCCATCCTCACTGTAAATCAACATTCTTTCTCATATCTCTATTTCTCTATCTTTCACAAATTATGCAGAGACGACCGTTTCTTCACTACTTGAGTTATTATTACCAAACAAGTACAAGAGACTCTCACCACTTTGCTTTCCATGTTCACTGTCCTAACCAAAACTCTAAAAATAAAGAATCTTTCTGTACACAAATAAGCCCAGAGGTCTTCAAAGGCGGAGAAGAGTCACTACATACCTCCAACGCATCCCTAAACCCATCTTTTTGTCTTCATCATCACTGCCAAGGGAAACCTCACCTCTTTCGCCACACAAGCCTCATGTCTCGGTTTAATCCAGTTCTCTAAACTAAATGAGAAATACTGAGTAGACTCAAGAATCTCCCTCATGTCTCTCCCGATCTCCCCCACCAAGTAACTCACTTTCAGCTCATAATTCTCAGCAACGCTGTAGTTAAACAGCTCTTGTAAACATCGGGGTGGCCCTTTGGCAAGAAAGCCCAAGTTTCTGAAAGTACTCGATATGATAGACTTAAGGCAAAGCAAAGCAAGCATCCGCTTGCGGCCACCAATTTCACTGGAAAATATAGCCTTTAAAAATAGCCAATATTTTTTGAAATATACAAAACCAGACACTTTTTCTCTTTTCGATTGCGGCCTTAAGTGAATACGTGAATCTCAGGACCGGCTCTGTGTGGGAGGAGCTTGTCTTTGATGCTGCAAGAGAGGAGGCAAATGTGTTTCTACATATCGAGGATACCAATTCCCAGGAGGAACTAGAGCACAGGTCTTAGCTGTGTATTGGCGCTGCACGCGAGGAGACGAGGACGAAGGCGTGACTGAGGTGGAAGATGGAGTTGAAGCCGACTTCACGGAGGAGTAAAGTGATGACCGGGATGGTGTGGGAGGTTAGATAGGAAGTGAGGAGGTTGGGACACATGGAGACGAGGTGGCATATGTCTTGTAAGGAGAAGTTGATAGGTGGAGTGGTCATGTAGTCGACGACGGGTTTGATGGAGGAAAGAGTGGATGAGTGGAGGGGAGGGTGGCAGTTGAAGAGAGTGAGGAAGCTGATGCCGAGGGAATTGAGGTAAAGGAGCTTCTCATGGATGTGGGTTTCAGGAGAGAAGAAGATTGATGAAGATGATGGGCAGGTGTTTGGTGCGAAGGAAAGTGTGGGGAAGTTGTGGATAGGGAGACAAGTATTAGAGACAATGTTTCTCACATCGAAAATTGGAATGTATATTAACTAGTATATAAGATAAATAGGTCAATTTTTTTATCATCACTTTTTTATAGGTTGGAAGTTCATCTAACTTAACATGAATTTAACTTAACATGAGAAGGCGGAGAAAAGTGGTGGTGGTGTGTAGGAGAAGAAAGAGAGATATTGTGGTTGCATTGTTTAAGAGACATCACTTTTTACATGGGTTGGAGATTTTGGAGAAGACAAAGGGATGTTATCGTATTTGAATTGATCCGGTTCAGTTTAGAAATTGACTAATCCTAATGTCACAACCAAAATAGTTACTTCAAATTCGGTTTTTCGACATCAACACTGGCTAATTTGGTTTGATAATTGTATTGAGCTATAAAAAAAAATTTGTTTTGGTAAACTGATTAGTTTCTGGTTAACGATGGTTTTCAGTTAAAAAGCATGTAACGACCAATAATGGAGGAACTGAACCAGGGTCGGGCTTGGATACAAGTCCATTAAGCATTTGTTCGAGGGCCGATCAGTATAAAAAGATTTTTGGAGCCAATTATCTTAAAGATTAGATAGTAGAAATGGTGTAAGTAGCTCTGATTTGAGTTGTCTGCTCTAAGTCAAATGTTGACTAATGATGATAATATAATTAACCAGTGTTAAAAAAAAATATTGCAACATGACAATAATATAAATACATTAATACACGATTCTATCTTCTTCTTTTTTACGAATCAATATTTTAAATAGCGGCCAGTAAAAAAACGAGATTCAAGAAACGATAATAAACTAAAATACGTAAGCACAAATATAACACGAGTCGCCTTCAGATGTGGCAGCGTCCGAAATATCGTCCCACACCATTTTGGAAACAAAGTCGTCGTGTTTGGGAACATACTCCTACAATCACAAACTTAAATTCAACTAATTTAATAATCCTCTTTTTGGATATTTTGATAATTTTTATTATATTTTCTGAGTTTTTACATTTTTAATTTATACATATATAATCTTGATGTTAAAAACACATCAAACTCATATATTTACAAAAAAAAAATTAAAAATGCTAATTTTGAAAATTTAAGTTACTAATTTTTAGATAATATTATAAAATATTGATTTTTTTTTGAATTTTTTATTTTTAATGGTAAAACCCCTCATCTATGTTTACTTAATATAGAAACCCAAAAACTAAATATTTACCAGTAGTAATGTTAATTATGACATGATAGAGTAATTCATTAAATAAAGTTATATTACAAGTTTTTTTTAAATACTTAGTTTTGGGTTTTTTACTCAAAACAAACTTATTTGAAGGATTTTAACGTTAAAATATTTTTAATAATATAGATTGCATAGAATAACTTTAGTAACAAAATTCAATTATTTTGTAAGAGTTTCATAAAATTGAGTAAAACTAAATAACTAATTTATGTTGAAGCCATATTAAATTTGGTGTTGTATGCACTGTGTCAAACTGTCAATCATCTTCTTAATTTATTGCTTGATTTATGTGCCACTTAATTATTCTTTATGGTTGTTCAAAAAATATTCTCTCCAGTTTTACAATGAGTGTCACTTCGACACTTTTTACATATATCAATTGAAATGAATTTATATTTTCATTAATTATTAATTTGACTAATAGTATTTGAGATAGAAATAAATTTATTTATTAAATTAATTCAGTTTAGAGTTAATATTTAGCAAAAAATAAGTATAAAATATATTTGATTTATAAAACAATACTTTTAATGTAACAAGAAAAAAATAGTAAGTAACACTTTTTAAAAAACAAACCCGATAGACGAGGAGCTGCAAACCGAAGAACAGCCTCAGCCACACATAAGTTTTCCTTCACTGTGGAGTTGTCAAACCGACACATCTTGGATAAACAAAGACGAGAGAGCAGGCCTGGGTTTTGTGTTTATGCATGCAGGTAAACCGATGCTGTATGGAGCAAGAGAACTACCCAGAGTAACATCCTCCCTTCATGCAGAAGCCGAAGGTCTTATATGGGCAATGCAGGAAGTTTTAAAAACAAGGAAGAGAAGCATTCAATTTGAAATGGATTGTGAGCAACTTGTCAAGCTGATACAAAGTGAAGAAGATTGGCCCTCCATGGCAGCTGAAATTGATGAGATCAAAACTCTATCACTGGCCTTCCTGGAAATTTCCATCATTCATATTCCAAGATCCTCGAACGTCCGTGGAAGATCACGAGGTATCAACCCACAGTAAGTCGACAGCTCTGCTCCCTACTGGCTTGCTTTCTACGCTGGCCAAAACAGAGCAACCTAGTTGTTAAGTTTTTCCTTTCTCGATGTAAAAACAAAAAAAAAAACAAACTGAGTACTAATTATGGTTATTCACTCAAAGATCTTCTTTGTTCAACTACTGTGGAAATAAGGCCCAATACATCTTTCTTGAAGTAACGTTTTAGACCAAATATAAAACCTCTGGCATTGTTTTGTCTTAAAAAATATGCCAAGCAAAAGGGGCGACGGATCAAAAGCACAATTCTAGAATAGCCCCATAAAGACCAATACATCAGCATAATCGATCTTTGAATCGTCCACCAAACCTTTAGGAGGATAGGGTAGGTCTTAAGTGTTTAATCCATATATCTATTATGATTTCTTTTTTCATCAACTGTGAGTTAGATCATATCCAAATCGTTTATATATATATCATGAGGTTGGACAATAAAACATGTGTACCCATTTGTAAAAGATTTTTTATATATACTGATTATTTTACCTAAAATATAAGACTAGAGATCTTAAGAAGTTTAAGGTAAAGACTAAAGAGCAATAATCTTTTCTGTCATAGTTAGAATTTGTGATTCGTACGACACTATAAACTTTTCTCTCAAGAGCTGACCCCAAGAAGTTTGCCCTTTACAGTGTATAAACATTGAAGCGCAAGTTACATCAATGGGGAATACAACTTTAGTTGTCATCATACATATATATTTCGGTTTTAGTTTACTTAGTACATGCTACTCACTTTCTTGACATGTGTTGTTTTATGTGAGCCTTAATCTCGATCAACTGAAAATATAGGGGAAAGAGGAGGGAGGATATGTTTATTGCAAACATTGCATTCGACGTTATTCAAATTTTTTTGTTAATCTCATACTACTGATAAAAAAAAAAGACATGTAGGATACCACACTGTGTTGTAGTAATGTGAAAGTTGGAATCTTATAATTGAACAAGAAAATAAATATAAAAAAAAACATTACAACTTGCTCTTCAAAAAAGTAATTGCAAACTTGCAAAGGCCCCATATCCCTACTATTCCCCATTCATGTTTTCATTTTCGAGTTTTCTTACTTTAAGTCTATTTTAATTATTCTCTTTACGAAAGAACATTTTTACCAATTTCTTTTCATACACAACTTTGGAACTACTCATATATTAGCATTTGTCGTCTTATGACATGATGGCAATATCACGCCTAGCAAGAGCACTTTACTCTTCGAAAATTCGGTAAAATCCCATATTCCTCCTCATGGGAGTGAACCCTTTTAACTTCCTAAATGGATTCTTCTTTATCGTAGTTATATTTATTTTATTTGAAAATGTAGTAGAGCCGATCCAAAGTCTAAGGAGAATAATAATCTTGCACCCACGATCACATATAGTAGGTTATTTTGAAAAGTTGATTTTTTTTTTTTTGTAACATTAGAAAAGTTGGTTTATGTTATATATTTTGTTAAAAGAAGATTTCTTTTATTTATTTTTTTAAAAATATTTTTTTTAGGAGATACAAGTTGTGAACCTTGGCATTTTCTATTTCTACATATATAGGATGGGCACCACATTAAGTAATATCACTGCTTTAATATATAGTCCCACTATAAAATGTCCAAAATATACATATATATAATCCACTATCAATGTATACACGTGAAATACAGCATGACTATACATTATCTATTTTACGAAATATGTTTTATGTATTTTGTATAGAAATATCAGATAAGTTTTCTTTTGCTCATTAGATACTCTTTATCGAGTTCTATATATCCTTCTAATGATATGAAAAAGTTCATTTTCATGTTTCATATCTTTATGAATTTAAGTATTATTTTAAGTGATGTGCTTGATAAAATGAAACACAACAAAAGATTGACATGAGAGGTATGTATAACAATGATTCTGATAGTGAAGTAATGAATATTTCTTATTTTATATATGCACGCACATGCAGTTATAATACATACACATACCCAGAAAAACAGAAGATAACATATATTTTGTTTGTATCATCTATCTTCAGAATCTTTTGATCATATCATCATAAACAAAAATAATATCAATATAGTTGAAAATTGCATCTTTTCTCTTCTAATATATATATCATACAATTTTTTTTATGCACCTCAAGTTCTCAACTAAAGACAAATGATTCCATCAATAATACATTTATTTGAAAAATCATTCCACAGTGCATAAGATTATTTAAAAGACATCTTAACAGTGCATATCATAAAAAAATCATAACAGCTGCATACATATCATTCTAGCAAACAACATTTATTTGAAAAATCACTCCACGTCAAAAAAATTATAGAATAAGTGGAATGCTAATTCCGTTAAATAAATTCTATAGATTATTATTTATATCATTTCATTTATTCATTTTATAAGTCACTAGTTACAGCCTATAAATGTTGTCTAATAATGCAGGCATATAGATAAAGACTAAGTTGTATAGTAATAAGGAAATATATAAGATTTTGTTGGCATGTGGAGAGAAAAATATTCAAATATTTTTCTTAATGTTTTGGTTGAAGTATATATGCTGCTTATGGTAGACCTCATTTTTCCTAAGAATTTTTTTGTGGCCATGACTCTGATGAGACCAGAAGCGTTCTTGCTAAAGACTTGAATCCATGATAAAGTGATACGCTATACAACCCTTTTCCGGTTTTCCCTAATTTCTCAAGAGTTAAACATGCCTTTCATTTAATGAGGACGGACAACTCAATTCGCATTATACATAAGTTTATAATCATTCAGATTTTACAACATGTATGCAAACTTTAAGAAAACAAAACCTTTTGTAACCGAAAAAAAAACCATTTAACTAATTGACTTTTGTATAGCATTGCTATTATTTTTTCCATAACGGATTTTCACAATATGGTTAGATACATATCCGAGCACCCAATTTCGTTTTGTTTCTCCTAACACTGTTACAAAGAATCATTATTCACAGTCACTTTCAAATAATGAGTAACCTAGTGCAAGTTCTTTTTCTTTAGGTATTTTACATTACCCCGATCGATGCGGGTAGGCCTCGTAAAAGGGATTGGATTGCGTTTGAATGGAAGCCAATAATCAAAAGTCAGGCTTTGCCTACCCTTTGACCGCTCAATTATACAAAATGTGATCATATCTATTTTTCTTTTAATCCAAAGTTTCATTGCCATATACAGCCGCCGAAACAATGACTGATTCTTCATTTCTTTTGGCACTTTGTGACAACATATATGTTATTTTTTTTTGCTAAAAAGAGTTCACAGATTGATATACAGGTGGTATTACTTTTTAATGTTATAATTATCACAGAGAATAACAATTATTTTGCGTTTTATAAGCATGCAAATTTAGAATCCAACCAGTCTTGTTGGGTTTTTGCAATTAATCGTAACAAGATTGATATATGTGGGTTTTTTTTGTTGCAGTTAATCGTTTACGATCAATTACTATCTTAAAGTTTAAACTCTAGCAATAACAAATGGGAAGATTTTACGAGCTAATTATCCAACCACTCTTGTTGGGTTTATACTTAATTAATAACAATATTAGATAATAATAATATTATATATTATAATCTATGGTTCGGGATAGACCTACGACCAATGTATTTAGTCTTCAATTCTAAATGTAATATATCTACAGAGGTTGCCACTTGCCCGTACATCCTCATGGCTCCACCATCTCTATGATTGGGGTTTTCACAACATTATCTCGTCATGGTTCTTGTGACCATTATGTGTCGTACTCTCATTGGGAGCTAGGCACCTACTTTGGATTGTTCCTGTAATGTTTTTAATAGTCCACCGGCTCTTTGGTCGGGTTATGGGCTGTTCTAGTTTTGCATGTTTATGGTATACACACGTATTATAGTGGTAGGCACACTTTCGTGTAAAACTTATCTTCACCATAATTAACGCAGGTAACTTATCGTCGTGATGTAGACGCGCGGGTGGAGAGAGCGTGCGAAATCCAACATATTGAGTTTTTAGTCCTGTGATGTCACAGTGATCACTCTTTATGTTTTCTGTCCTCTTTGAAACTGCGTAGGCCTTACGTCACGCGCCACTGCCCTCTCCTAACACGCAATGCATAAATAGTACCCCACGCGCGCTTGTCGGGACGAATCTCTGCCTTCCGATCTAAATCAATCAACGGCCTACGTAAGAGGGTAGATGCGTCATTTAATAGGATGGGTCCAGGTGAGATTGGACCATTGGTTTAGAAAATGCGGGACAACGTCGAGTGGTACTAAGATTGACACGTGTCCAATAAAAGCAAACCGACAAAGACAAAAGTCGGAGATACACGCAGGTCTCTGTCATCGTTCATTAAACGACCAAACCCGTTACTAAAATATAAAATGTTAGTTTTTATAATTATATTTTGATCAAAACTATGTATTTTATAAATTAATTTGTAACTGGTTGAGTAGTTTTTAATTTATAGATTTAATAAAATAAATAATGCAAAAAAATATTTTTAATATGTTTATTTTACCTAAAACTTATATTTAGGAATGAATGATGTGTAAATCATTGTGACTAATCAAATTGACTCTTTTATGAAATTTGAAATAAATATTGTACTATATTTTATCTGTTTCACCTATAAGTAGTATATTTTTATCTTTTACGTTAAAGAAACACTTTTAAAAATAAAATAACTAGTTAAGGACATTTAAACAAACCAGTACACCAATTTTTAAAAGTCAAATAAGACAAAATAAATCAACAGGAACTTATAAAGTAAAACTATGTGAAGTAATAATGTTTTTGAATAGATTTTATTAGAGAAAAAGGTTTATGAAATATAAAAAATATTTTATTAATCTCTGCATCGAATAATACAAATGTTAACTATATATGATTAAGCTAAAAAAACTTGACCATTCTACCAAATTGGATCCAATGATATGTACAAGTAAACTAGTATTAAACGATATATACATCTGATATTTTTTCTCAAGTAAGGAAGAACACAAATTGTGAATATCCTCTTGCATAGTGTATTCTGAAAATAGTTGGATGGAGTGTTTTCGATAATATATTCTCGATTTGATGATATGTCTGAACTTACATTTATAAGAAACCCTGATTCAACCATCTCTAATTTCGTGGTAGTCAAATTAATTCATCTAGCTAGTGAAATATATTACTCACAATATGGAGAGCATCCATATTATCACACTAGCATGAGCACTATATGATACACAAAGATCATGTAGAATATGAGAAAGCCACATCAACTCCTTTGTTGCCATTGCTAGTAGAAACTGTGTGCTATAACTTTAGTTTCTTTGGTGAACTCTTTTTGTAGAACAAAGTTAGAGCATGCGCATCAATGAACTTGGGAATTCACAACTATAATTGTTTATTAATTTTTTTTTGTTTGATTTTTAAAAAAAATATGCGGACCAATAATGGGCCACCACGTGGCGTGGAGCCCGTGAAACCGGAGGCACCCCTGCAAGACGAATTCATTAGACTCTATTATTATAATATTTTTTTTGTTGGGATGTGTGAGAGCTTCCCCCATAAACTTTTGATGCTCATGTTCTTATAGATCAAATCTTAATTAGTCTGGAAAAATTATATAAACAAATAGAAACTGGGAGATAGAGCAGCAGGTCTTGGAATATTGATGTGTTTTTCTTGTACTTATAAAAGACGAATCCAAAATCTACAATATTAATGTGGTTTTTTTACCTTTGTAAAATTATTCCATATACTCCAAAGATTAGTGCGGGTTTTATTCAAAATACATTCCGATCATATAGCTGTATAAAATTAAAATTCTGAAATATCATAAGAAAATGAACGGGAAAATATCATATTTTTCCTTTTTTCAAAAAAAAAAGATTATTAACATCAAAAACATTTATGTAGATGGAGAAAAACGATGATCACCGAAATTTATATAAATAAATGGAGTTGCTAGAGTAAATGGAGAAAAAGAAATGTATAAAGGACTAAAGGTGGGGAATGAGAGAGAGAGACGTGGAACATTGTAACAAGAGTATGATTGGCTGCTTTCTAGACTTAATGGACACGCGGGACCCTACTATTTGTGCAACCACACGGTCCAGTTTTATGATTGGACAGTGGGACGCACTATGGAGGATGAATCTTCTTCGCTTAAAATATTTTTAAATTGAAAACGTTAAGAAGTTAATTAGAAATATTAGGGAGGAAAAGAGCCAACACGTATGGGCTCCATACAATACTGCACAAGCGTCAACTCTACAGCTTCCATTTTTATTCTTGCATTGAGAACATGCTGGTTGAAACACATCAGTTGCGGATCTAGTTGCGGGAGTTTAAATATTTGAATGATTGTGGTTTCAAAAGTTATTAAACGGTTTGTATGATTGATATATCGATTAGAATTGTGCGAGATATTTATGAACAACTGATTATGAGATGGACAATGGTTTACTAATAAATTACCAAACATTAATATGATATAATATTATAAAAATATCAAAACATACTTTTATGATAAACTATAATAACTATTAATATAATATATTTAATAGAAATATTATGTATATTTATTTATTTATCTATTTTAGATGAAAGTTATAATTTTCATTAATTTTGTTTTGAATTTTTATATTTGAATTTTTTTTTTTAAATTATTTATATATTTATGTAACTGTATAATATAAGTTATAATATTGATAGTGAATTTAAATTGAAATATAAAATGTATATATATATATATATATGCGAATTACAAAATATTTTTATGTTTATGCACTTGTAATCGTTTGTAACTGTAAACGCTAGTGGAAAACAAAATTTGATTTTTTAGAAGCTTAGAGCGGTTTGAAATAGCTTATAGTGTTTTGTGATTGTTTTAAACATCAATAATCGCTATTACCCGTAAAACTACGTTTATGAGTAGTAGCGAAAAAACTAGCCAAATCCTGAAAGAGAAAGGTTTTCAAGTGTTTGGCACGTGGGAACAAACACGTATGAGTTCAGAGTAGTAAAGAAACATTCGTTTTAATCTCTTTTTAGTATGACAAAAAAAACTCTTTTTATTTGAAATCGTTTAGATATGAGAATGTGTGATCGAGATTTCAAGGTTGTAAACTTGCTTTTTTATAATAATGGAAATTTCAAATCTTAGACTTGAACCCGAAAATCAGGTTTTAAATATTGCTATTTAAGAATAATCTTCCGCACCAAAAGTGATTTAAATTCAGAATACGAAAAAACTATTTTTATACTATTAGTCACTAGACTACAACATTTTGGTAAGTTTGTAAACTTGTTACTTGTTAGGTTTGTATTAGATGCATCTGGTTGGCTGCATTGTGTAGTCAAAATTTGAATAATCGTCGAAGAAAATTTAGTGAACTGAGAGAGTCTTGTTTAATTATACTTCTTCGAAATAGCATTTCGCTCTAAACAAATATTATTAGGGGTGCCTCAATGGCTTTAACTGAATCAAGAATGTATATCCAAACCTATTTTAATAGGGATAACTAAATGCACTATTCAAAACGGGATGCCCAAATGAATATTTTAGTTTAGTGGTATGTTTTTCTTTATTTTAATAAAAGAATGTTTTTGAACCTTAAGTTATAAATCAAAAATTAAAGTTCAAACTCAATGTAACAATTTGATGAACCATTCTTGGCTACTACAATGGTCGTGTGACACCATCTTACATATTAAATTGCTCAGATGTATTATTAATTAAATGTATCAATACTATTAAATTAGAAACATGACCAATTGATATAGATTAAGTCTAATTATTTTTATAACTCCATCTAAATAATTATTTAAATATATTATGTAACCATTTTATACTAATATTAACATTTATTTTAGTTCCATAATTTCAGGGGTCCACTTCTCTCAATTGATTTTAGTCGATAGTTCCATTTCAATTCCATAATTTTAGGAAAACATTTTTCTCAGTTAATTATTAGTGGATGGTTATATGTAGGATTAATAACATAGGCAAATAAAATGATCTTATCATGATATTAGCACTTGATAATAATACAGGTAAATAGAATGCTTAAGTTACAAAAAAAAACAGAAGGTAAATAGAATACATACGTTAGTGGACGGTTTATGTCAAATTATTTTATTCTACTAAGGTTCTAATGTGTTTTACTAAAACCTATGATTTATTTTTTTCACCTGGTATTTTTCAGAAAAATGCCTAATAATATTTAACATAGCATTACAATCTACACTTTTTAAATAATACATAATTGACTTAATGCTTGAGGTTAATCGGTTTAATAATTAATTTATTGTATTATTTTGTAAGAATACAATATGTAAACAGTTATTTAGATAAAAATCACCAATATGTATTACTTATCAAAAATTCTTCAATATGTAAATAATAGAATATATATATATACTTTCAGGTATTTATTCAGTTTTTGGTTTAATTCTATTAAGGTTTCAAGTTTTTGGAGGTAGTAATTTAAATCTCATTTGGATATTAATAAATTTTGGTTCGGTTCATATTTTTATGGGTTTAATTTAGTTTTGAATACCCGTTTTAAATCATATAAAATTTTAAAAGTAAAATATATCTTTAATTTCTTCAAATTCAATAATAAAAATAACAAATAACATAATTTTGTAATACATGATCGAATACCTAAATTTAACATAAATTACGCCAGTTTAAATATTTGAGTGAAAAACCATTAAATATTTTGAATATCTCCAATATTTTAAGCATTTTAAATTATCATTGCAGCTTTTATGGGTTATTCTATAAAACCTACAAAGTATTTGTCGCTGCAAATATATTTTGAATTACAATTATATTTTTTTTACTGCTTATATCAAAAAATAATTTGAATAGATAATTTAAATAAATATAAACATAAACTATGTATAAATATAATGCATAAAATCTAATAATTATTAAGTACATACGTAAAATAAATATATATCCAGGGCGGGTTAGAACCTATTTTTTCTTAAAGTAACATCACTTTTACATTAAGAAATAAATAGAAAACCAAGGTTGCAGCTATTGTTTATTAAGTGGCCACTAAAAGTTTATTTACTTGATTTATACTACTACATATTATAACCAAGATTTAAAATGTCAATTAGGTTAAACTAACTTGTCTCATCAGGCTCGGGTCTATGTGCTTTGTTTGTTGTTACTTCACGTGATGAAGAAACTGTGTTTAAGAGGAGTGCTTTCTCTTGGTATTGGTGCAACGGTTCGGTCAACTTGGTCATAGTGCTGATCGTCGCTAATCTCCGGTTCTCGGATGAATTTTTCCGGCTCCATCAGACATTTGGAGTTCTCGTTCATATTTACGATGTTACAATTTATCTCTCACCTCAACGAAGACACCATGCAGGAAAGATTGAGATTTATTACTTTTTCCTATTTGAGTGGTACCTAATGGTATCTATTTAGATAATCTCCAGTAGTTTAATCTATTTTTTTTTTCAAAAATAGAGTAACTCTATAATAAGGTTGAATGTTTTTCCAATGGTACTCTATTTTAAAGTAAAAAATAGGGTGATGAACAAAAAAAATTAAAAATATATATAGAGTAAAAAATAGGTTTACACTATTATAGAGTAGAAAATAGAGTATCATTGGAGTATTTTTACTCTAAACTCTATTTAGAAGGGAAAGTAGAGTGAAGTTTGAGATGTCTTTAGTCTCTGGTAATCAATGTTTTTTATCTTTTGTACTATTTTTTTTTTTGTGCTAAAACTCTTTTGTACAATTGTTTCTGCAGTATTTGTTTATCAGTTTCTACGACTATGTTTAGTCATAAACTTATATAAAAATGAATGATTCAGTGTTTAAAAAATTAAAACTCAAAATCAAATCAACTTTATTGGTTATTTATTAAGAAAAATTGGAATTATCAAATTAAATCGGGGTTAGAGCATAAAGCGTTACACAATATAGTACGATCTTCTATTTATTTACTCCATGGATCTTCAAATGATTTAATTAGATATTTTGATCGTTTTTCATATTTTGAAAAAGTTTTTTTATTGAACATATATTTTTTAAAGTTACTTTTAATATTTTTAACATCGTATGTACACATCTGGATGTGACTACAGTTTTGCAGTCCTTTCAGAGACACGCAATAAAATATGGTAACAAGTACATTAACTGAGAATTTATTGGAGAAGATCAATGATTAAACCAATGACTATTTTCGATCTCAAATTAGATTAAAATAGTAAATCATCATCAAACACAGCAAAACAAGACTGACATGCAGCGTCATTGAAATCTCGAAGTCGATAATATATATTGGTGGTATGTTTTAGAAATATTTTTTTTTGTTAACTTGGGTATCTTCAGACTAGGCATGGACGTTCGGAACTAACCGGGTTCGGTTCAGTACACGTGAAGAAATCAAAATCTGCATAAACCCAAAGATAAAATGGATTCAATTCAGATCCGGGTTTTGTATCCAAAAAACTCGAATGTAACTAAACTAAACCGAAAGTAACTTAACAATCCTATCAAATCCGAACACAAACATTGATAAGAATTTTTTTGGTAAACATCTATTCATAACAAATCAATTTTTTCGTATTCCATCTGTAAACATATAACAATGTAAGTGAAGAATAGAACAATAATTTACAGAGAACAATAAAAAAACGAAACAGAGAAATACAAATATAATACGAATTAATGAAAAAAGGAATCTTAAGACATGCAAATATAAGAAGTTCAATGTTGATTTCAAATCTATAGTCAATTTTTTTAGAAAATCTGAAAAAGAAGAAGTGCAGAAGAAAAAAAACAAACATGTGACTGATTCTTCAAATTCTCAGATGGAGCAAGACGAAGAAACAAAGAGATTTATGGTTTTCAGTTGGTGATTAAAAGAGTGAATCAAAAACGCTTTTTTGGAATTAGGGTTTGGTCGCACAAGGAAATTATCAGAACAGGTGACGGAGGAAAGTATATGTACATTCATTATATAGAGCCAGTTTAATCGGGTGCTTGGTTCGGATCTCGGTTTACAACCGAACCGAACGGTATCCGAAAGCCATAATATAAGGATCCATTCGGTGTTTCTTCATGGTCCCGTTACCGATCCAAACCCGTTATTTCGGTTCGGGTTAAAGTCTCGATTTCAGTTACAGTTATTTACGCCCATCTCTATTTCAGACTATGAGTGAGCTCAGACTAATCCATAGATAAACTCTTTCTTTGGGTTTGTAAATAGGTCGGGACCCAAATCTGTTTATGTATCTAAAAACAATGTGACTTAGTTTTCAACAGCAGATAAATCGATCTGAAATGTGTTGGCGTCCTCCCCTAACCACTCGACTACATCCTATATGACTCAGGTGGATACTTTATGTTTGACATCTCTCGGAAAAAAATATTTGAAGAATGATATAATATATATTAAATAAAGATTGAATCCAAAAATAAACTTGTTATATATATATATACACATATCTATGATTTTATTGTTAACTTGCTAAGGTGTATAGGACTGAATATGATAGTGCGTTGGTAGAGTCAAGTGCATATACGAAGCGTGAGAGTTTAGTAATTATAATAAAACATCCTTTTCATTCTAAAGGTTGTACAGTTTTAGTTTGGGAAATAAGCATTTCCTTTCACAGATGATAAGCTTTCACTTGCAGTAAATTGTTGATATATCAAGAATGAAAGTTACGTGTGCACAACAATAATGTAGTGGGTTTTATTGTGAACGTGGACAATGGATTTGATTATCTTGTCTTGTAACCAATTAAACATCTTGCAGAAAAAGTTACATATATAATGAATAAACATCTGACATCTCTACGAATTAGTTAGTTCAAATTGTAATAAAATAATGTTAACAAATTGTAGTAAGATGATAGAACTTAGGCTCCGAATCCGGATGGTGATTGCGGATTGAGCGGTGTGGGACAAGCGGTTTAATTGCGGTGCGGTTCTAACAGTTATAAAAATATATAGATATAGAGTATATATAGAGATTTTTATTACTGTTAATTGCGGGGTGGGGTGGGAAACTAGTTACCATTCGAAGCCTTAATCAAAATAAAAAGATATTCAAATTTCTCATAAACTCAAAAAGTAATTAAATTTATCGGCTAAATCATCAAATTACACCTGTACATATAATGTGAGTATGGGACCCGTTCTTTCATTATCATTATCATTATCGTTATCATCTTCTTTCTTCCTTTCTTCCTCAATTATTTATATTTTGTGTAATTAAATATTGTAGGTTTTCTGCAGAAGGAGACGTTTCCTCGTTTTTGTGCTGTTTGGATCTTCTGACACACTGCACTTTTTCGTATAAGTTTTCCAATTTCTCTAATGTTTTAAAATATCAGTATACTACTGATTTATCTATATTATTATTAGCGTTTGGCGGAGACTCTCAATTTAGTTAAAATAGTTAGAAAATAAAGAGATGGAGCCGAATATAAGTAAAAGTTAAAGCAAGGTTAATTTTTACTTACCCAAAACAGTTAAGGACATAAAAATAAAACATTATCCTTGCAGTGTCTAAAGTAAGAAAATAAAATTTTGCTCGTTGATTTTTTCTCCCTATTAGGTCATACCTTTAAATCTTAATCTATTTATTTTTTCAAAACATATAAATTGGAATTTTTGGTGTTATATAGAATGCGCAGAAAAGTGTTCTTAGAAAAGTATCAAAGTGTTTACGCGTTTTTAAAAGTATGATCAATGACACACATAGTTTTTTTTTCCTTAAAGAAACACATTTTTTCTGTGCAGTTGATCATATGTTTTTTTTATAAGAACTTGGCAACATAACTTTTAAAAATTTTGGGTCTTATTCTTGGTAAAATCCCAATCGGTCAAATTTATTTGCCATCTAGAGTGAGTCTGAAGTTAATAGATGATAAAAGACTGAAGTATATTAATCTCAAGAATACTTTATGTTCATGATTGTAGTTAGTTATATCAATAAAGAAATATTTGGATTGAGATGCGTGTGGGATAGGCATAAATATAATGTTAAAATAAGAAAATTGTATGATTCTAAATTGGACACGACATATATATCACTATAAAATTGTATGGAGTATAAATAGCTAAATCAGAGTGTTTGGTTGTAAGGATATGTGGGGTTCATTACCTAGTCAATCCATAAAATGGCTAAAGTCATATCATACAAGTTCCTCTGTGTTTTATCCATTCGCAAGTGCACGAATTTCTTAAATCCTTATAAGATATATATGAAGCTGAAATATTTGAATTTAAAAATTATTATCCGTTGGTCTGGATGTCAATTTGAATATCAGCATTTAGAATATCTCCAAAAAAAAAACTCTATTTTGAAGTTTCTAAAACTCTATATTTGAAGTTTAAAGGTGTTTTTCTCCAAAAGCAAAACTTCAAACTCAACTTTAAAACTATTTGTATTTTATGATATGGACCTTATATTTGTCATAACTGATTTGAATTCATAAAACTTTTGTAAATAACTAGCACATATATTAACATATTACAATAATATTAATAAATAAAATATTCTATAAAAATTTAAATAAAAATAACTTAATTAATATTAAACTTCAAACAAAATACCATATTATTCCATAAAATGATTTTCGTAATGCATGTATAATCTATTAGTGCATTTTGAAGTAAAAATGATTCTCCTCATTTTTACTTTGTAGATTGCGAGCTAAAAGTTGTTAAAATCGGATGATATTGATACTTGTAAATACATAAGATTGGAACAAAAAAGTAAAAGAGAAACATAAAATATTGCTAAAAGACTAATTTTTTTTTATGATATTAATACCCGTGAATATATTCAAAGGACATCAAAAACAACAATAACCATCTTCAGTATAACAAAAAAATGTGGACAATATTTGAAAATTTTGAAGGTTCCAGATCAAACTTACATAACTATTAGTGTTGTTGTAATATTTAAATTTGTGTAAAAGTTATGTCTTCATGTAATTTTTTTTAAAAAAAAATTGTTAAGTTTCTTTTGTATATTATTGTTGTCTAAATCAAATTTAAAATCTTATTTTAAAGTTATATTTAATTTTATGTGTAAAATTTAAAATCTGTAAAGAAAAATTAAAATATATATCAGATATAAATTTTTTAAGGATTAAAACAATAAACAATAAAATCTTTATGAATCATAAAGATGATTTGTGATTGTAGGGACCAAAATGCAAATAAAAATATGAAACTTCAAATTTGAAATTTTGGGTAGTGAAACTTCAAATATAGAGTTTTACTTTTCAAAACTTTAAATTTAAAGTTTTGAAATTCCTTTTTAGAGAGCAAAAAACTTTGTATTTGAAGTTATAGAATATCTTTTGGAGATGCTCTAATAGAAGTATTTAAAAATAAATGTATTGATACAGTTTTATCACTTTTGTTTTAGTATGGTATATATGCATAGTAATTATAATGGATTTTTTTTATCAACGTGCTAGACAGTGTAATCATTCTGAATCACGTGACTGTTATTACAACATACTCTCTCCGTTTTTTAATATAAATCATTTTAAAGCTATGCACATAGATTTAGAAAATCATTAATTGTTTATATTTTCGAAACAAAAACATCATTAATTATTTACATAACCATAATTCAACCAATAGAAAAATAGAAGGTATATTATCATTGATCAGATAACATTAATTATTAATAAATGTTACATAGAAAACTGAAAACGACATATAATTTGGAGCAAAAAAGTTTTTCTAAAACGACTTATATTGAAAAACGGAGGGAGTATAGTATTGTAGAGTTTTTTTGGAAAACATTAAGTAAAGGCGTAAAAAATAGATACATGTAAGCAGGCAATTTATTAAATAAATTATTTTATATCCTGTTATATATTTTAACTTGTAAACTAGGAAAATTTTATACTCGCCGATCTATTCGTCAAGTGTGAGGAAACTTACATATTACTTATTAATTAAATTTTGATATCTAAAAATAAATTCCAATATGGTTGGAATGTCCATTTTTAATCTTTCAAATCATATAATATTAGCTGGTGGTGAACGTAAGAATCGTAAACACAGCAAAAGTTTAATTGTGGTTGCAAGTATCAGTATCAATATTGGTTTGCTTCAGATTTAATCTCGATTTCTTATGGGTTTTTTAATATTTTTGGAGCCCTTAAAAACAGACTGGCTTTCTTAAGCAGATCTTGGTTCAACCATGTAGTCACCAAACCTTCATTCAAGTAATAATATTTACAATTTAGCAAAAAGAAGTATCAGGTATCAATATGACTTGAAATTCAAGTTCCGACTATACTACAGTATAAATTACACAGTGGGTTCATGTATTAAATATAAAAATAATATCGTCATTAAATGAAAGAAACAAAATATGCTTTGGTAATAATGTTACAAAAAAATACGCTTTGGTAATAGGATATATTTATACCGACCATAAAACAAAAGAAGA
This sequence comes from Brassica napus, assembly GCF_020379485.1. Classification (NCBI taxonomy): domain Eukaryota; kingdom Viridiplantae; phylum Streptophyta; class Magnoliopsida; order Brassicales; family Brassicaceae; genus Brassica; species Brassica napus. The sequence goes on along the minus strand of NC_063436.1, from coordinate 8,593,148 downwards.
AGAAAATAGAAAGTGAAAGGAAAATGGTGGCGTACTGTGGGAAGATTAATGAGTGAAGGAAAAGATGGGTATCTTTTATCCTCTCTCTCTAAATATAATAAATATTCATCTTTTTGTTATATACTACGTATAAGAGACTATATATATATAAATATATTTCTCAGCTTTTTAAATGTATTTTATATTTCCCCTTTGAGCTAGAAAAGAGTTGCAGAGATCTTTGAGTCTGACACAGAGACCAAACTCACATAGCAATCATACACACAACTCCACAAACATAGGTATGTAAATTCGTGTGTGTGAGTGAGTCTGTCTCTCTCCCTCTTTCTCTTTGATAGGAATTGTCTAATGTATCTTTCCTTTTGCAGCTTGAGATGATCATGAAACACGTGCATCATCAGATCTCTATCAATCCAGGTTCTTCATCTTTCTTTTCTCTTATAATAATAATTCATTTTCTATCAATTTTGCCTTTTACTCTATTATTTTATTATTTTATTTTCAATCATGATTATGTCTTCATTTACATATCCTTCGATCTTTCTCTCGTACTCCACAATTCGTTTTTTTTTCTTCTTGTTATTGATGTCATCAACAATTTTTTCTTTCTTTAACTTTATGATATAGGGATCTATATGAACTTATAGTGTTTTTTTGTTTTGTCTTTCTTTGTTTGTTTCTATGATCAATCAGCTTGGTGAACAAAAATCAAGAAAACTATACAGTTTCATTTGTGAATAACGTAAGAGTATATAATTCGATGGCTGCTTACTTCCACGGCAATCCACCGGAGATCTCAGCCGGAACTGACGGTGGTTTACAGACGTTGATCCTCATGAATCCAACGACTTACGTACCATACACTCAACAAGAAGACGACTCAAACAATAGCAACAACAACAACAACAACACAAACAACAACAATTTCGTCTTCCTAGACTCACGCGCGCCTCCGCAAAACGCGAACCAGCAGTTCGTCGGCATACCACTCTCTGGCCATGAAGCTGCTTCCATTACAGCCGCCGACAACATCTCTGTACTTCACGGATACCCTCCGCGCGTGCAGTACAGTTTATACGGCAGCCACCAAGTGGATCCCACTCATCATCAAGCCGCGTGTGAGACTCCACGCGCGCAACGAGGCCTTTCTTTGACTCTCTCGTCTCAACAGCAGCAGCAGCAACATCGCCAGACTCTCCATCATGTAGGGTTCGGGTCAGGACCCGGAGAAGATATCCGGGTCGGATCAGGCTCTACAGCATCGGGAGTAACAAACGGTGTAGCGAATCTTGTAAGCTCCAAGTACCTGAAGGCAGCGCAAGAGCTTCTAGACGAAGTAGTCAAGGCTGATTCTAATGACATCAACACTAAGTCCCAACTATTCTCATCGAAGAAAGGGACAAGTGTGACTGATACTAAAGCTGTCGGAGAATCCTCCACCGGCGCCAGAGAAGGTTCTGATGGCGGAGGAGAAGCTTCGGGTAAACGTACGGTGGAGCTAGGAACGGCGGAGAGGCAAGAAATACAAATGAAGAAAGCAAAGTTGAGTAGTATGCTTCACGAGGTAACAACAACAGCACCACTACATATACCGGTATACGTATTATATACCATCTAGTGCTCTCTTATCACACATGAAGTGGACTTCGAAAAAGTTATAGTTAAGATTTTCAGCCATTTTAGCTTCATATTATATTTATACTATATTTTTGAGTTTTCTCAAATAACCAATCATATAGAGCTCATCTCTCTCCTCATTAATTTGTCACATAGATTGATGAATACTCCATCTGCTTCAAATTACAAGATGTTTTAGCCAAAAACACATTAAAATTACTTTTATGTAAAAAACATCATTGAAAATATAAAGTTAAAACAAGTCAACCAATTACAAAACAATATGCAAATTGTAACTATATAGTTTTCAATAAAGCTAACACATTCACCTCAAAATGTGAAAACATGTTATATTTTGAAACATTTTTATTTCGTAGAGAGTATTAATTATAGTTCGCTTTCTCTCTTTGTTATTTTTGGAAAGATTATTGATGATATATATAGACACAGCTATCAATTATTGTAATTCATAAGCCTCATTTGACGTTATTGCTTGGGAAATGAAAAGGTGGAGCAGAGATACAGACAGTATCACCAACAGATGCAGATGGTAATCTCATCGTTCGAACAAGCGGCAGGGATAGGTTCTGCCAAGTCATACACCTCCCTCGCACTGAAGACAATATCAAGACAGTTCCGGTGCTTGAAAGAGGCGATCGCTGGTCAGATAAAAGCGGCCAACAAGAGTCTTGGGGAGGAAGATTCTGTGTCCGGTGTCGGGAGGTTTGAAGGGTCGAGGCTCAAGTTCGTAGACCATCACTTGAGACAGCAGAGAGCTCTTCAGCAACTTGGAATGATTCAGCATCCTTCTAATAATGCATGGAGACCTCAACGTGGTCTCCCCGAACGAGCCGTCTCAGTCCTCCGTGCATGGCTTTTCGAACACTTTCTTCACCCGTAAGTAACCTCCCATTACATCTATATACACATCCATTACTTTCACTTGAACACACATTAAGTCTTGCCTTTGTTTACATTAGATACCCTAAGGATTCGGACAAGCACATGCTAGCCAAGCAAACAGGACTCACTCGGAGCCAGGTACGTCCGCTTCAAATGATTCTTGTGTATTGTGTGAATTAAGGATACGTATTTCTAGCCGGTTCCAAAATTTTGGGAACTCAATACCAATAATTTACATGGTTTTTTTCAAAAAAAAAAGAAAAATATGTGCCCTTAACCGGCTTGATTTATTTTCTTTCTTATTAGGTGTCGAACTGGTTCATAAACGCGAGGGTTCGGCTATGGAAACCGATGGTGGAAGAGATGTACGCGGAGGAAATGAAGGAGCAAGGAAAGAACATGGGATCCATGGAGAAGACGCCAAATTTGGAAGAGAACATCGATGATTCTGCTTCTAAGTCAACTAGTAACCAAGAGAAGATCCCCATGGGAGGAGGAGGCCTCGACAATTACCATCTGAATCCCAGTCACAACGGTGACTTAGAAGGCGTCACTGGAATGCAAGAAAGTCCCAAGAGGCTAAGAACAAGCGACGGCACAATGATGCAGCCTATAAATGAGGGTTTCAGCTTGAACGAGAAGATGAAAATTCTAGAAGAACGGCAAGGGATTAGATCAGACGGTGGATACCCTTTCATGGGGAGCTTTGGACAATACCAAATGGATGAGATGTCAAGATTTAATGTGGCTGTCTCGGACCAGGAGCTTTTAACACAGAGGTTCTCAGGAAACAACAATGGCGTGTCTCTCACGTTAGGGTTACCTCATTGTGATAGCTTGTCATCCACGCACCATCAGGGTTTCATGCAGACCCATCATGGAATTCAGATAGGGAGAAGTGTGAAAATAGGAGAAACAGAGGAATATGGAAACTCAGCCATAAATGGTGGCAGCGGCTCAGCCGCAACCGCACATTCATCAGCCGCAGCAGCTGCGGCTTATAATGGGATGAACATACAGAACCAGAAGAGATATGTGGCTCAGTTATTGCCTGACTTCGTTGCTTAAAAGCCAAGAGCAACTAAACAAGGTTATTATACGTTTTTAGTAATTGAATTAGTATATAGTTTTCTTATACCATTGAACCATAACAAAGAACAAATTTTAATTTTAGTCTTTGATTACATATGGTCGACGGTTGTATATCGATTTCGAATTTTTGTTTTTGTTTTTGTTTTGGTTTCTATTGGGGGATGAATAGGATTGTATGTATATGGGATTAGTTACGTGTAATAGCTTGCTTTTGGGTGTATACCAAAGATACATTTTTATCCTTTTCTTTCACTGTAATAATAAGATAGTGATCTGAGTTATCCAATATGCATAACTATATAGTAATAGTATACAACACCTCTCTTTCTTCCATCTCCTCAATTTTGGAGAGAGAAAGGGTTTTCTTGCTTGTTTAGCCGGCATCTCTATGCCTGTGTTTTCTGTTTTGGCATCCGATGTTCGGATTTTGCCTCTAGCAACCGAGCCACCGAGGTATATCTTCTACTTTTTAAGTTCAGAAATGTCTTCCACTTTTTATTGTTTTTTTTCTGTCAGAGATCACGGAAAAAATCTAAGCTGTATGTTTGACAAGAAAAAAAATCTAAGATATATAAACTAAGAATATTGTATGCAGAAACAAAGCGGTTGGAAACTTGATCTTTTTAGAAGTGGATATGTGTTGGACTTCAAATGAAGTTATACACATTCACACATCAAATTAGGTATAGTTTTCTAAACAATCAGATTCAAAATTTCAACCTGTAAATTGAGGATGTGTAGATCATTCACATCAATCACCAATCACTCCCTAGAAAAATATAACCATCTCCAAAACCTCTGAAAATAAGTATCTGTGAACTTTTGTTAAAATCCAAAGAGTTCATAATTTATGTTTCTGTCTTGTTATAGATTTTGTTGTTTTATAAATTGTTATAATATTTTTTTTTATATTTTAACAATTTATAAAACAACAAAATCTAGACCAACAATATCCTAGAGTTTATAATTTTTAGAATTTTTTCGTAGGTGTTTAAATATAGTTAATGTTGAATTTAAAATCCCAATTTCATCTGAAAACGAAAATTTAGACCAACAATATCCTAGAGCGATGGTATAATATAGGGGACTTGTAGCAAGATGTTCTTTTAAAATGTCAAAGAATGAACTCTCTACTTATAGAGGACTTGTACCAAGATATCCTAAACAGATAGGATAATGGAGAATACTAAAGCCATACCAAAGTGTAATAGAAGGTGAGAGAAAGAACTTGCAATGAGAGATCGAAAGCCGAATTTTTTTATTTTTAATGGTAAAACCCCCCATCTATGTTTACTTAATATAGAAACCCAAAAACTAAATATTTACCAGTAGTAATGTTAATTATGACATGATGTAGTTTAATTCATTAAATAAAGTTATATTATGAGTTTTTAGCAAAAAAAAAAAAAAAAAAAAAAAAAGAGATCGAAAGCCTATAGGGGCGGTGAAAAATCTACAAAATAATTCCTGGTCAACCTTCCCACAGTTAAAATAATGAGACTGATTGGGCACACGAAATGGGTTTACAACTATTGAACATTTGAGCCCAATTCATCAGATATATACAAACTAAAAATAATAACACCCAATAAGAAAAAAAAGACAACATTGTTTAGCTGTTCAGTCAGCACAAGTCTAACCATTTACTCCTTTCGGTTTCCCTCCAATATCACCAGAATCACCAGTTCACCACTTTGTTTAGGCCTAGTTTTATAATTTCTACAAACATTATACATCGACTTTCCTTTTTAAGATCACTTTTAAAACGTTTAATAATCCCTTACCATCGGCTTACAAACCATCTGTTACCGGATTGTATTGATTTTTTGACACCTTAACCAGATTAGTCATGTACCTGATGGCTTACAAACTTGTAAGCCCACGATATTGCATTCTACAATCATTTTTATTTTTACCATATAATTTTAATATCAACATATAACGACTTATGCAGATTTTGAGAGATGTCAATCTTAATCCCAAATCGAAAGTTTAGACAAATAATAAAAAGTTCAACTATATATGATTAACTTTTGGGAATGAACTCAAGAAAAAAATCCATGCATGATTGTCTTTTATATCTAAAAGTAGACAATATTATAATAATCGGACAATAGAGAATTATATATAGACTCAACAAATTCAAACAATTAGTATCTGAACGAGATGACCAAAATCTACAAAAAGACCAAAATACTCTTCTAATAGGAATGAGAAATACATAGCAGAAACCAGTCAGAAGATCTTTGAAGTTCAAAAGATGGAAAGGACATCTTTATAGAACCTCGAAGTAACCTTGTGATCAGGGGCGAAGCCAGCATCATTTTCTAGTGGGTACACAAACTAGAAAATTATAGGAAGTTCAAATAGGGAATCGAACTTGAGATATAAAGGGGGTGCACTTATGCATTAAGCCATCACAACTAACATAATTATGTGACTATTTACATACTAAATAAGTCTTATTAAAAATATTATGGGTGCATGTGCCACCATAGTGGCTGTACTAGCTTCACCCTGCTTGTGATTAATGATACCGGATGTCGAAGATGCGATAAGATAGATGCCAAGAAAAACTTGTTGAAGGAAAGGAATGTGGTTCTTAGTTTGGAAAAGAGGATGAAAGAAGTTAATCTAAGTCTCATATAGAAAATTTTGACAAATAATATGAATATATAATAATGGACTCAATAAATTTCATATATATATATACAGCATGAAATCAAATACTTGGTGACGTTTCCTGGAAATCTCGAATAACTTTGTTAATGAAAACGAAATAAAAGAAGCACAAAAGGAATCTTAAAAATATATAAAATTGTTTTTTTTAAGAAACAAAAATTATATAAAATTGTTAGAAGATCTTCAGATGCATTGTACCTAGCAGTTGCAATTGTTAGCGTAAAGTAAGATTATATTACTGAAATTGCTAAAAGAGTGTGGTCAAATAAACTAGTAAACTAGTTTGCATGAAGATATAATATAATATTATATTGTGTTATAATTCTAAGAAAATTTCATACACGCATGCACATTCATGCATCTATTATGTATAGTGGTAATATCTTTTAAACCGTATTATTTTTTGCGTGGGTGTGGCATAAGTTGTTGATGGTCCACACTACTGATCTGAATCTGATCCAGCCGTAATATGATACGTTTGGGCCACGTACCTGTGATATTCTACTTAGCTGAATTTATGTCGGTGAGAGTCGATTAGTTGTTTATATGATTTTAGCGTTTAAAAATATACTTTTTTTACTAAATTAAGCATGTGTAAATTCCTATCAAAAACTCAATATACGACACGATTTAACATGATCGACTTGATGCTCATGTTATATTTCTAAGTCGTATCTAATATAGTGGTTTTATCTCATAAAAGTCAAATATTGTCCATTTTCTTGGACTTGGACATCTAAACAGAGCCATTTACAATTATATCATGATCCACGTCCATAATTGTCAAATTATGAAATATCACAAAAACGGTTAAATGAGATGTCAATATTCAATATTTTTTTTGTAGAAGAGCCTAGAAATTGTGTATACGGATTTGATATCTACCAAACTCAGATTTATCCGTTTGTTTTACCCGTTTGTATGGTTTGATGACACAACTATCTTATTCTCATTGCAAACAATCAGGTTTATTCGGTACAGATAGACAAGCTTCCAACAGATTAGTCGGTTGGGTTTCAGCCGGATAGTTAATCAAATATTACTTTGTATCGACAATATAAGTTATAATTTTGTATGGGGTCCAGCGGAATGCACTTAGGGTTTGTCGGTAACAAAAGAAGAAACAATCAATGGCATATCAATAAAACAAACTAGACACGAAGTAAACACTTTTTCTTTCACCACCGCCACAACCAAATGACTCTCGTTATCACCTATTTATCAGCATTAATTTTCTTATCTGTTTGGTTACAAATTTCACTTTGAAAAGTCAAACCTCTTAATACTTCTCACGTGTTTTAAAAACTTTTTTTTCGTACACCACCCAACTCAAAAGAAAAAACAAAGTCAATTCTTTGTTCCTCGTTCGTTCCATAAGATAACAATACTAATAAACTATCTTTTTATATATTTTTGGCATATATAGGGACAGCTTTACAAAAAATTTTGCAATATAGAATTTGTATTTTCCGTGTTTTGACTTTTTAATAATTGTGGATTTCAGCCATCTCCTTTATATTTAAACCACCCAAACTCCACTCTCTCTTCTTCATAACTTATTCAAACCAATACATCTTCCCAAAACCCAACTACTACATCTCGTGGCAAGAAAATTATATAATTCTTGTTTTGTTTCCTCAGCTTCTTTGATCATATATTCATCTGGGTTCTCATCAAACTTCACAACCTCTTCATTACTTTTTCCGGAGGATTAATGGATGAAGAGATCGAGATCCCACCGTTCTTTCTTTGCCCCATCTCTCTAGAGATCATGAAAGATCCAGTAATAGTCTCCACTGGAATAACCTACGACAGAGACAGCATCGAGAAATGGCTCTTTTCAGGAAAGAAGAACTCGTGTCCGGTCACAAAACAAGACATAACCGACGCAGATCTCACGCCGAACCACACTCTTCGCCGTCTCATCCAATCTTGGTGCACTTTAAACGCTTCCTACGGTGTAGAGAGAATCCCTACCCCGAGATCTCCTATATGTAAATCTGAGATCGAAAAACTCATAAGAGATTCAGCCTCTTCGCATAAAAACAAGGTCAAATGTCTCAAACGACTTCGTCAGATCGTGTCGGAGAACGCCACCAACAAACGGTGTTTGGAGGTGGCAGGAGTTCCGGAGTTCTTGGCCACCATAATAAGCAACAACGGGGTTGACTCTTCGATGGTGAGCTTGAGCGACGAAGCCCTCAGCTTATTCTACCATCTTGAATGTTCGGAGAGAGTCCTCAGGAATCTTTTGAACAACAAGAAAGGTGGCAATATCGTAAAGTCTCTGATCAAGATCATGCAGAGAGGGATCTACGAGTCAAGAGCCTATGCGACTTTGCTTCTAAAGAACATTCTTGAAGTAGCGGATCCAATGCAGATTATGACTTTGAAGCGATCGGTTTTCACCGAGGTTGTCCAGATCTTGGACGACAGAATCTCACACAAGGCGACAAAAGCCGCGATGCATGTGTTGGTGACCATATGTCCATGGGGAAGAAACAGACACAAGGCCGTGGAAGCTGGAGCGATCTCCGTGATAATCGAGCTTCTCATGGACGAGAGCTTCTCATCAGATAGGAGAGGGCCAGAGATGGCGATGGTTGTTCTTGATATGTTGTGTCAGTGTGCGGAGGGACGAGCCGAGTTCTTGAACCACAGAGCAGCCATAGCTGTGGTGTGCAAGAAGGTACTTAGGGTTTCGCAGACGGCTAGCGATAGAGCTGTTAGGGTTTTGTTATCGGTGGGAAGGTTCTGCGCCACACCGGCTTTGCTGCACGAGATGTTACAGTTGGGGGTTGTAGAAAAGCTGTTTCTTGTGCTTCAGGTTAGCTGTGGAAGCAAGACTAAAGAGAAGGCAAAGGAGTTGCTTAAGTTGCACGCTAGAGTTTGGAAGGACTCGCCTTGTCTCCCAAGAAATATGATTCTTGTATATCCCTCGTGATGAAAACCAAGAGAACAACATACAGTCATGCAAGCGAGTCTGATACTCAATGAGTGCAGACGCTTATATGAGAATTATTCTTTGTATTTTGTTGAAAAGACTAGTGGTTTATTCCTGTAACTAGGTGCATAGCCCCCGTGCAAGCGTGGGGCTGGATACGTTTGATGCATTGTGTTGTTTTGCCTATGGGATTTTGTCGTTTGTTTTATTTTTTTGTCTTTCTATGTTGTAATATGAAGCTAATATGAATCATCTAAATTGGCTTGTTGCGAATTTAATTAAAATGTGTTTTATTAAAAAAAAAAGAAAAAAGATGATTCGCATCCAAGTCCCTAGTGGATTCACTTTATATATATTTGTAAGCAAATTTATTTTCAAAATTTTTATATTTAGGTTAAAAAAAATATGTGATGAAATTGTACTATTCATATGTATTTACAAATTCAATGGAATATTACAGAGTTAATAATATAACCTTAATTTTGCATGAACTAATAAAAACATTTACACGGATTTTTTTCCTTCAAAATTTACCATTCTAGAAATGTTTATATGTGACTAATTTATATAAGTCAATATTATAACTTTAAATTAATATGCCAATCTTTCTTTATGGAGATTTAATTGCTAAAATATATGGCGGTATATATATATATATATATATTATTTTTTTCATCAAATAATCTTCCTGGAATATGTTTTCATTTTTTTTATATAAGAAAATAGGGTTGGGAAAAAAACCTGAATCCAAAGAGTCTAATCAAATTCGACCGAACATAAATAAATATTCAAATGGGTTAAAAAATTTGGTATCTAATGAATCAAAGACGAAACCCAATCTGATCCAAAATATTTCGGATATCTATGACTTATATTTTTGGAAAATTTGTCAAAAATGACTTAAACTTGATTTTAAACACAAAAGTATACACAAACTTCAGTCATATGCAAAAGTAATCCAACAACTTTGTAAAACTACAACCAGTCCTTTATGATCAAACAAAAAAAATCAAAATTCATTTTTAGTTTGGATTCGGTCTGGATTTCGATCAAGGATTTTATTCTAAGGCCTAACTGTGTGAGTGGGCTTGTGGCTTAGCTTCCTCAGAGCATCCACAACCGTGGACTTCCATGAAAATCCTTAAAAAAAATGTTTTTCTATTTTTTTTAACTATTTTCTTTTTTTTTCTAGATTTTTTTTAAAAAAATATATATAACCAATCGTGGGCCGCCACATGTCAGTGGGGCACACGAATAGTTAAGAGATTCCACAAAATTGATCCTTAGCTAAGGAATTTAGGAGCACTAACTTGCACAAAAACCTAAAAATCGTGGGCTCCATATAATTTTATAATAATTTGTTTTTTAAGGACTCCAACTAAGGATCATGGTTGTGGATGCTCTCAGGTACAAAGGTCTGACTATCCGTAAACCAGGTGTTGGAGTGGGATCATATAGATTCTGTAATTGAACCATTCTCTCTATTTAATATGTTTTGTAGTTTTAGAATTGTGGGGTTAGTTTGCTTCTTAGTTTAAATAAAAAACAATTAAATTTGTAAATTATCTAACCCAGTGTAAATAAAAACTCAAGTAAATTAGAACTTGTCGTATAGAATCCACATAGGAAAAGGAATTAGTAGCTTTTTAGCAGATGTGTTTACTTTTTTATATACATCATAATAACAAGATTGGCTCAAGGGCCATATATGCAGAGAAAATCAAAACCCTAGTTTCTTGTTTTGCTACTAGTTCTTTTCTTGCTTGGGAGAGAAATAATGATGATATCTGATCTTACACCGGATTTGTTAGAAGAAATACTCTGTAGGGTTCCGTCAACAACTCTATGTCGGTTGCGATCTACTTGCAGACGATGGAACTCTTTAGTTAAGGACCAAAGATTCACCGAGAAGCAGTTTCGTAAAGCTCCAAAGCAGTTTCAGGTTCTCATGTTGAAGGAAAATAAGTTTTGTCCAATGAGCGTCAATCTCAAAGTTGCTCCTCCATCTATAGAGGTTAAGGGTGCAGTTGGCCTCCATTATAATTTAGAACAAGTGGATATAACCCAAGTGTTACATTGCGGCGGTTTGTTGTTGTGCTTCACCAATAACAATAGACTCGTTGTGTGGAATCCATGTTTGGGAGAAACCAGGTGGATCCAACCCAAAACTACTGGTTATTCCTCTAACTTTGCTCTAGGATACCAGAAGAACAAATCTTACCATAGCTACAAAATCTTGAGGTGCCGGCACGATTTCCAACTAAACAATACGTCTGAAATCTATGAGTTTGGCTCTGATTCATGGAGGGTTCGTGATGACATTGCTCTCGACTGCAAGCTCACACTGCCAAATCAGGTGTCTTCACAGGGAAATACTTTCTGGCTTGCTGAGGATAGAATTTTCAAGAACAAAAGATTTGTACTCAGTTTTGATTTTACGACAGAGAGATTTAAACGTTTCTCCCTGCCAAAAAATCCTCCTTCTATCATGTCTCTATCAGTTGTTAGAGAAGAACAACTCTCAGTGTTAAGTATGCATTGCTTTGTTTCAAACAAGATGCAAGTATGGGTGAGCGATAAAATTGATAATGAAGCAGTAGCGTTATCATGGAGCAAATCCTTTAAAGTGGATTTCCAGGCAATTGACCGTCGTTTTCAAAGTTTTATGGTGGACGAAGAGAAGAAGGTGGTCTTGTGTTGTGATTCATGTCCTTGGATTAGTAGCATGGTGTACACTTTTGGAGAAGACTTTGACTCTTACACAGAAACGCCTTATGTTCAATCCATGCAGCTAGATTTCCCGCCATTCATCTTTAGTTATGTTCCAAGCTTGGTTCACATCCAGCAAGATTAGACAAAAGAAGAGAATCAATCATAACTCTTCTTTTCCTTCGTTTTTTCGGTTGTTGTCGAAAACAATTAATTTCATAATTTATGTTTTACATTACATGTTACTTTATGATTCATATTTTCTTAGCATTACATTCAAGATTTAGATAAAATAACAAGCAATGCAAAAGACTTGCACCAAACAAACAAACAAAACATAATTATTGTCCGGAGATATGATTGATAGAATAATTATCGTCCGCCTAACAAAGCATTCCTAAACCTGAGCTTAAAGTCCCACTTATGAAGCTAGTATTCGATTTAAATAACGCTGTCCCTAATATCTGATGCTACGGCTACGCAACAGCTCCACTACAGCCGAAACCACACCTTTCCCCTCCACCGTTATGTCCAAACTCGGATCCTCTATCTTCCTATTCAGCAGCTTATCCACCTCTCCCCTCAACCTCTGCACAATCACATTCCCCTCTTCATATCACAAAACACACACAAGAAAAATATCTGACAAAGACAATCCAATCTTTTTACCTGTATCAGTTCCAAGACGTTCTTCGAGGCAGAGAAATGGAGATACCCTCCCAACATCTCAATACCTTCCCCGGTCTGGCTTGGCATAAGACTCCCACCAAACATAAGCAGTGCGTAATCCGATATGTTCGTCGAGTCCCGGATATAAACACTTGTCGTCTTCACCTTCTCGCTGTAAACCAAGTATGGCAACGAGAAGAGATTCACCCTAGCATTGACTGATCCAGGGTGGATATCAACTTTACCCAACTCTTTAGTGTAGAAGGCAGTGCGCTTCCCTCTTCTTTTGCATTGCACAACGTTTGGGTACAGCCCCGCACACAGAACCGCGCTTACCATCTCCATGTCTTGGCTGTACTGATTGTATACCTGAGAAATAAAAAAGGTCAGCAGCTTTTAGATTATTAAGGAATGGTTTCTTGGGGCTTACGTTTGGTCCTCTTGATTTGTCAACAAACCCTATATCTGAAAGAAGATCAAGAAACTGGTTCCTCATATCCTCCATCATCTTTAGGGTTAGAGGGGAAAGAAAGTTCTCCCAGCAAAAATCTCTTTCGTGTCCACCACGCTTTGCGTCTCTATACCCTTCAAAGGCCTTAACTAAAGCAATGTGATCACTGCACAACACATAAACGCCAAAACCTGTTCTGTAAGAAACAGAAAAAAAAAACAAAGTAAGATTCGTTTCTAGGTCATATACCTGCAGGAGTCACCAGCAAAGTATCTTTTGGCTTCATCAGCTTCCTCTTTCCTATTTAGCGGTAAGACAAAGGGACTACGGTACGCCAGAGCAGAGGCTATTGTCAGCGCAGGGTTGACACACTGGAAGATAGCTCCAATGAGAAGCATCTTTCCTATGTTAGGGTCAACAGGTAGAGTGCAAAGATGACGACCAAGGGGTGTCAGCTCTTCTATATCATCTAAAGCCCCAATTGTTTTGAGAAGCTCAATAGCATTCTCAACAGCGAGAGCATCAGGCGGCTGAAGCGCCTTCGCCAAGAAAGATCCTATGGATCCAACCTGCAAGCTTTTGATGTGCAGGCACAGCTCTTGCAATGGAGTCCGTATGATCTCTGGTAACTGATACTGAGGGAAAGCATCGTAAATAACTTTTGGGTAAAGCCTATAACACACTCCAGCTTGGACACGTCCTGCACGTCCTCGTCTCTACATTTTTGTACCAGAGTTAATAAGATCTTACAACTTATAAATGTTGATTGAAACATGATATTACCTGATGAGCTGAAGCCTTTGAGATCCATGATGGTAAGAGACAAGCCACTTTGTTCAAAGCATCGTAGCTTGTTTCCTTTGCTTTACCGCAGTCCACAACGTATACAACATCATCGATTGTGATACTGCTCTCAGCAATGTTTGTAGCCAAAACTATCTTCCTACAAAGGAAAAAAAACAGATCATTGGCTTAGAAAAGAGTTGATGAGAGGAGAACAATAGGTTATAAAGGCTAACCGTTTGTTAAGAGGTGGACGGTCAAAGATTTCGCGTTGGTTAACAGTAGGCATTGAACCATGAAGAGGAAGAACTAAGAATTTGCTAGACTCTCCAAGTAACCTGTTCCCTTTGATATTTTCAAGCAGCTTCGAAATCTCATCCCAGCCAGTGAGGAAAACAAGAATGGCTCCATCACCTTCACGACGGCAAATATGTTCTATTGTTGCCTCCACCTACAACCAAGTTTCAAGATATATTCTTAATGAGATTCTCCTTTAGCAGTTATACGAACTAGTTATTAGCTGGAAGCTGCAAAGAGGATAGAACAAAACTCATACCAGCTCCAAATCAATCTGTGCACCAGACCATGCTTCGAGAGAAAGTCTTGTGGCTGAGCTATAACTTTTGTAGTGAACATTGATGTCAATATCCTAAACAATTGAAATAACAATTGGTAAAGCAAATCTCAAGCTTTTAAGGTAAAACATATGTTTGCATACCTCAAAGAGTGTAGACAGGTCATCTTTCTTGGATTCTGAGTCTCTTCTTCTACCTCTAGAGCCACCTTGATAATTCCCTGAGTCTGACGGCTTAATAGTATAGCGACTTTTCTCAAGCACATCTTCTAGGAATAACTCTGTCACAGGGAATGTGAACCCCTAGCAAACAAATTTAAAAGATGAGTCACAACACAAATATTCATATCATAAACAAGACCTTAGATAAAATGACCAAGGCATTACAGGGATATGCATAGTTGGAGCGTTCCCAAAATACGTTGAGAACATGTCAGCGTTAATAGTAGCACTCATCAGAACAAGACGCAAATCAGGACGTCGAGGAAGAAGATCCCTTAGTATGATTAGTAAGAAGTCCTCGTTCATGCCTCTCTCGTGAATTTCATCCACTAGCAAATGGCTTACGCCGCTTAGATTAGGATCCTCAATCTGCATTTCAAAAGTTACTTAAGTCTAAAACATCATAGTTCAAAGAGAGTGTTGATGAGTAGTTTATTAACAGTTAAAACTTACTAGCCGTCTTAGTAAAACACCAGTTGTGCAAAACAGCAACCGTGTTTGGTCAGAACGCTTTGATTCAAGACGGATCTGGTAACCCACAGATTCACCGATGGGTTCACCTCTTTCAGCAGATATACGAGATGCCACGGATATGGCAGATATACGTCTAGGTTGTGTGCATATTATGTTGCAGTCAGCACCTCTCAGGGATGATATCTCCTCCTCCAAAATAAACTGAGGAAGTTGTGTTGTTTTACCACATCCTGTCTCTCCTGAAACTACCAGTACCTGGAAAAAAAATAAACACATGACACAACTATTAGTCCAAGATCAAAACTACTTATATCTCGAGAGAAACATAATAAGATATTACCTGATTTTCCGAAACAGAGGTAAGGAAGTCTTGTTTCATTTTGAAAGCAGGTAGCTTTTCTCTGAAAGCATGAAGTGCTTTTACACTTTCAGTTGCCTGTGTTGAAAAAAAAATTAAAAAAAAATTGATGTTATCTACATTTACTTTTTGATGCATGAAGTTTTCTTTAGCCATATGTTACCTTTAGTTTATCCTGCCTGTCCTTGAGTGCAACACTGAATTTTTCTTTCTCATGAGAATCAGAAAATTTGGAAGCAGAATCAGATTTCTTCACGCCAATAGCTGATGTACGATCCTGTTGGTCGTTAGATCCTGAAGTAGAGCCTACTTGTTGTGTTGTTTTCAAAAGACTTCCAAGTTTTCTCTCTGTCTCTGAAGACATTTGAATCTACAAGTAAAGAGAATTTAAGCTATTCAGCAACCAACTCCGAATATAAATTTTGCTTACTAGTGTTACTTCTATTACCTCCTTCTGAGTGGAACCATGTCGGTCATCAAGATCTGCTCTATAATCTGGCAAAGGAACTTTGCTAAGTACAAGAGCCTTCCCCTTATTGTAAGCATGGCTTTCAACAACAAAAAAAAGAAAAGAAAAAAGTTTCATGACATACTCTCACACCACGAAAGCTAAAGAAGTCGTTGAGAAGATAAAAGACTTACAAGTAAAGACCCATCTGATAAGCCATATCACCGAGTGTTTGCTGATCACCACGGCTGAAATTACGCTTTATCACCATCTCTTGTTCGCCTCCAGTTTTCATCTGCTCAATCTTGTTCCACCATTCATTCTCATCAAAAACCTCCATCTGAAATTGAACTGATTCACATTAGCCTTCTTATGATTATCCACACACACAGACAATGCAGGGGATACCCTAAACCTAAGCTTATGTCGGGGGACAAAAAAATTTGACCAACACGACCAAAACCTATGTAGTAAATCTAAGTACCGTTCCGACAAGAAGCTCTCATTAACTGAACTCAGATTGTTCAGTTCCCAGATTCCTAAATTTGAAAGGACTTCATATTCATTACCTCAGCCTGTTGCTGGCGTAAACGCTCGGCTCTCCACACCGGATCCCACCATCTCTGTTCTCCACGGCCACCTCCTCCGCCGCGTCCACCACCGCCGCCGCCTCCGCGTCCACCACGGCGACCTCCACCGCGATTTGAGGAGAAACCTCCGCCTCGGCGACCACCCTGAGAGTTAGGACCCATGGCAGAGATTCGGAAGAGAGAAGGAAGAGGAAAGAGTTTGGGAGATAATGGAAGGAGGAAGCGAAGTGTGGAAAGAGGCGAGAGAGATGCCAGGTGCATTCGTGTAATGTTTTATTTTATAAAGTTTCTGGAAGTGGTTTTTTTTTTTAAGTTGCAATCGCACTGAACGTTTTTTTTTTGTAATGTGTGCGTCTGTCGGAGACTGAACAAAGATGCACCCAATGGTGCTAAACCTAATTGCTTTTTCAGTAACCATTTCTTATTTCTTTGTTACCTCTTCAAACTTTTTATGCTTAGTATTTGTTTTATACCCTCTAGCTGCTAATCCAAAGGAAATTAGTTTTCAAGATCAAGAATTCAATATCATTGACCGCAAAAAAAAAAAGGAAAAAAAAGTGAAATGTCATATGGTATAGTTTCGGGCCCGAATAAAAAAGTGTTTTAAAGCCCATGATTTTTTGGATAACCAAGACCAAAGAAATTAGTAAATGTGTTTTTGGAAACAGAAAAACATATGCCACTCTCATCTTTTTTTTTTTTGAAGAAAGGCCACTCTCATCTTGATGGTCTCATTCCATGTTAACTAAAGGTCGTTGGAATCAAATATTGTTATGATGTTTCAATCATTTTGCTGGCGTTATGCATACATGAATATATATATTCGTGATGGCCTCTCGCTTGTCAAGTGGCTTCCAAGCACCTTATAAAGTATAGTATCCTCGTTTATAATATATGTTAGGTCTTATTCTTGTTATGCGTTCGAGTTTATCTGTTTATATAAGTGTATATTGAAATAAACGTCATGCAGGCATGCAATGACGCATTAACTTTGTTTATTATTCAGTTCAAAAAAAAAACTTTGTTTATTATAACAATTGTTCAACGTATCGGCTTTTGGCCCTAAATTTTTAGAGTTTTCTTACATTAGTACAAGCCCCAAATTATGAAGATTTTTTTTATAAAAGCTCTTAAGAAATGTTTATAATTCCTAAATTCTCAAAGCCGACCCTGATGATTGGTGTAGTAACTAACTTGGCCGTGAAGTGCAAGAAAAAAAGAAGATGAAGTTATTTATGATTTCAGCTAGTTTTTGATTATATATCTAAGTAAAAAAAAAATTTGTCACCATATATATTATTCTACACTACGAAAATGTTTAATTTTTATCATAGAAATAATTATATATTGTTAAACCAACAAATGCAAAGTTATATTTGGATATTTAGAGAGGAAACAGATTTAGAGATGACAAATATTGTGTTCCAATCTAATATGTTGTTATATTGTCGTTTACTTAAACACTTTTAAATCATATCTATTTATGTTGTCAAAAAAAATCATCTATTTATAATACGAATGAAATCCCATTTGGAATATTTTCATGACATAAAATAACGAACAAATGAGAATATGCTTATACAATATACACTTAGAATATTAGCAATTTTATACATGCATGGATTACGAAAACCAAAGGTCACACCATGCTTGCTTTGACAAGCTTTCCATGCATCTCATCCCTTCTCTTAGCGTTGACTTTTGACAATCCCAACATGCTTCTCTATCCATACCTTATAATCAATCATATAGCTGACGAAACCTCTATTATTTATCATCTTCCTCTTCTAAACCTCATTAACCAAAAACCATTAAACCGCAGCCACCATGAATACCTTCCAACCGCCGCCGCAGATGCCGGTTTTCTCCGGAGGATTCAGTTACGGAGTTGGAGTTTCCATCGGAGTGCT
This sequence comes from Brassica napus, assembly GCF_020379485.1. Classification (NCBI taxonomy): domain Eukaryota; kingdom Viridiplantae; phylum Streptophyta; class Magnoliopsida; order Brassicales; family Brassicaceae; genus Brassica; species Brassica napus. Next base: position 8,574,722 of record NC_063436.1, on the reverse strand, counting down.
TCTCCTCATCACAACCATCACACTCACCTCTTACTTCTGCACACGTAACCAGCACTCTTCATCACCTTCACAAACCAATCAAGATTTGACTCGTGTACATCACCACCACCATGTCATCATCGACGTTGTCCCAGGTCTGGACGAGGATACCATTCAGAGCTACCCAAAGATCCTGTACTCGGAAGTGAAGGGAAACTCCACGTCGTCGTGTTGTCACATATGCTTAGGAGACTTCAAAGGGAATCATATGCTGCGGCAACTACCAGATTGTAACCACCTCTTCCACCTCAAATGTGTCGACACGTGGCTTAGACAAAATCCTACGTGTCCTGTCTGCCGGACTTCGCCGCTTCCTACTCCCCTCGCCGAGGTTGTTTCCTTAGCCTCTTCTGTCGCCACCATCAGGATGTCCTGATTAATTGTTTGTATAACCTCAAGAATCCTGAACCAAAGTCAATAATAGTGTTCATGATATTTATCTTCTTCAGTTACTTCTTAATTTAGTTCCTTTTAAAGCTTTCAATTTCGGTCACTAACTGATGATTGTATATATAATTTGGAATCTGTAAAGGAAGAAAGTTAAGGGTAAATTTCACAATAAGTTCTATGACGTTTTCTTTTGTAAAAAGTTATACTCCAGGTATTATACTATTACGTACCTGCAGGTACCACGAAAAAGAATATTAAGTCGTTTTGAAATGTCGAGAGGGAATTGAAATATATTTTCTTGATTCTTGGCTTGTATTGAACTTTTGGGCTCTGACACATTATTTAAATAAAAAACTTGAGGCGTCAATCCAATAGAAAAAAACGAGAACAAGTTATAGAAACTTAATCTAGTGGGATCAAATCCGTTACACAGTTAGGCGTTTCAGACGGATTGGCGGATTGGCGGATTGCCTACATAAGATCAAACAAAAGTGGGTTTTTCTGCAGTGCCTTTGTTTTGTCTTATTTGGTGATTATCAACCAGTATAAATTATATGATACGAGAAAACTTTTAAGAGGGTGTAAGAATACAGATATAAACCATTGACCAAGAGAAATAAGCAAAACACTCGAAAACGACTTATGTATCAAATTCCAGCTGGCTCAGAATTAAGTAGGTTATAGATGATATAATGTATTAACTACCAAACCCTTTATTTTTGTTTTCAAATACTCAGAAAAACATAAATTATCACACCACATTCATTTTACACATATATCTTTCATTTATTAATCTGAATAGTGAAACTACAAGAACCGAAATCTAAAAACATTTTGTAAGATAGCATATTTACATTTCACACCGTAGCATTCGAAACATGCACATGCAGGCTTGGATTTACTTTTTTTTATTATAATAATTATATTAGTTGCTCCTAAATCAGGCTTTGGATACCTTAGGTAGTAATCGGATAAAAGAATATTTCAATGGAGCCCTATTTTGTGTTGGGTTTGTGAGAACCTATTGATAAAGGTATAAGAAAGAAAATAGTTTGCAGGATCGAGAATTCAATATCAATGACGGAAAATAAGTTGAATATAAAATGGTATAGTTTCCGGCCCGATAAAGATTGTCTAAGCCCATGATTTTTTGGATAAACAAGAAATAGAAAAGCTTCTGCTCTTTTATAATGCATCGCATCTTCATAGTGTCCCTTACAGCATCACCACTGGTTAGTTTCTCAAAACTAATTTCTAGGTAATATTATATTAGTATATTAAGATGATTTGCTTTTTGTAGTAAAATTAAATATCTAAAATTGTGTTGTATCACTAAAACAAGAAAACTTTCTCTCCTTTTTTTAGTTTTTTAATAATATTTTGGTTTAGAATTATGGGAAGAGTTTCTCATTAAAGATGTCCGAAGCTTCCCACTAAAGATGTCTTTAGAGCTTGATTGGTTTTCCCGCTACCACCCGCAAACGCAGCTTTTGCGGTTGATAGCGGTTGACAGCATTTCGAAACAATCATACAAACCGCTACAAATCGCTTCAAACCGCTCTGAACCTCTTAAAATCAAAAGCTGGTTCCAGCTAGCGTTTGCGGTTGCGGGCGGTTGCGGGAAGATAATTTTTTTTCTTTTTCTTTAAAAACCATATAAATACAAAAATAAAAATATTCAATAAATTTTTTAAAATGGAATTATAAAAATACTAAAATATATATATATCTATTATATTTTAATTAATATTATAAAATTTTAAAATAAAAATATTTTCTATAATTTTAAAAATTTAAAACTATAACTTTGAAAATATAATTTACATATTTATTATAATATTATGATTTTTGATATTTTTATAATTATATAAAATGTAAATATTGTTAATTTATTATTTAACTGCTGCTGTATTTGGTAGTTAACCAGTCATAAGTATCCCGCAAACGCACCAATTTCTAACCGCAGAACCAGTCGTACAAATCTCTTAAATCCGCTAGAAACCGCAACCACCCGCATCCGCAAACGCCCGCAGCCGCAACCGCAACCGCTGCGTTTGAACCAGTCAGACCCTTAGTAGAGAGCTCTTCCCATAATTCTTAATCAAAATATTATTAAAAAAACTAAAAATATGAGAGAAAAAATAAAATTATAGAGAATCCTCCTTTTATAAAGAGACTTCCAAAAGCATTTGAGAAAATAATTCTACGGATATCTTTGTTTTAGTAATACAATAGAATTTTAGATATTTTTACTACAAAAAACAAATCATCTTAATATACTAAAATAATATTACCTAAAATAATATTAAGAACATCATTAGTAACAAGTATCTCTTTCTAATTCTCATCTATTTTATAACAATAAATAACTAAATATCAAATAAAATAAATTTGAGTCATTGATATATTAACACCTGGCACTAAGTATTTTCCCATGTCTTCTTCGTCTCTGGAAGAAGAAACATTTCTGCTTTTCTTTCCTCTTCTTCTTTTTCTCTTTCAGCATTTTGTGACTTTTTCTAACAAGAGACTGGGCGAGACATTCACGCTATAGATGCTCTTACATGTTTACTAACTTTTTGAGAGTATTTCCATTTTCAAAAAATATTAAAATAATACTAATAAAGAATAAATTAAAAAAACAAAGTAATCTATAAGTATCCCAAAATTTGAGATATGCAAAAGTATTTCATTTGAAATACTATGAGCATCTCAAGTTTTTTGAAATATCCTCATATTACTTTACTATTTTTCTTTTTATTATATTTTCAAAAATCTATTAAGATACTATGAGTAGAGATGTAGCCTTTGAACATAATGTTATGATTTCCAATAATTTTTGTTGGTGTTATGCGTAAAGTATCTACATTCGTGATGGACTGTTGCTGAGCAACTAACTTATAACAAGCTCTTTATTATATTGTACAGTCGTTTAAATTATACGTTTTGTCTGTATTACACTTCAAACCAGGACCGTCTTTTAGCACGTGCAAGTGGAGCGGTCGAACATGGTCCAAAATTTTAGAGGGCCCATAATTTTTTTGTTTTAGTAATAGTTATAAATTTAAAAATCAGATAACTATATTTCAGTTTAATTTTTTATTTACTAACCAATAAATATATATTACAAATTTGATTTTGTTTACATAACTAACAAAATGCAATAATTCAGGAAGTAATTAACATTTATATCAATTATATATTTTGGAAAGTACAAAATAGATGCCGGTGTTTGTTTTAATATTCAATGTAAATTTAGAAAGTTAAAATTCTAAATTGATTATGTTTAGGAAACTATGATTAATTAGTGATTATAAATAAGGAGAGAAATATTTTTTTTTCAATATCTTTTACAAAAAATAATAAACACAAACAAAAAAGACTAGTCTAAGCTTCTGTCGAGAAGAAAAATGAAGAGTCTCCAACTACTTGTTTAATCAAATCAAGAGTCTATGGCTTTTTGTCTAACGACTATCCAGGTTCTTTGCTTTATTAGTTTTTATATAGATTATAACTCCTAATTATGGATACAAAAAGAAATCAAAAGAAAAAAAATTTGAAAAAATCAAAGTCTCAAAGAGGTGTTTTTTTGTAAGTTTTTAATCATAAAACCAAAAGATTTTTCTTCTACTTATATATTAGATTGTGTGTATTTATTATATCTTATAATAATATTTTGTTAAGAAAAAAACATAAATTATTTAGGTTATTATAGAGGACCTTGTTTTTTTTTTCTGAACAGGGTCTTTATTGAGTTTAAGACGGCCCTGCTTCAAACATATCTGTTTATAAGTGCATATAGTCCTGAGTGTATATTAAATAAACATCATGCAGGCAATGACGCATTAACTATATTTAATATTACAACTCTCCAGAGTATTGGACTATTGGGTGCGACTGGTGTAGTAACTAACCTGGCCGTGAAGTGCAAGATAGAAGATGGTTATCATAGTTTTTTTGTCAACGATGATTATCATAGCCGGGAGTTAAATCTCTTTTGTCAGCATCTCAGTTTATACAAAACAAATGTTTTCGAAATTTCAGATTGGGAGAAATGTCTCACGAAAAAATATATATATATATATATATATATATATATATATATATATATATATATGTGTGTGTGTTAATTGGTTTTTCGACCACTTAAAGTGTATATATTTCTCTAAATATAATGATCAACTTTAGTTGTTTGTTTTAATATGTTGTTATTTTGATCGTCTACTTAAGCATCAAAAAAAAAATCCATCTAACTTTTCTTCGTAAAGGGTATTTATAATACGAGTAATTAAGAAACCAAGAAACTTCATCTCATTTAGGTCAAAATCTTATAATAACTAAAACAACGATCGAATCAATGAGTCTATGCTTATACAATTACAATATTAGCAATTTTCATATATAGATTAATTACTATAAAACCAAAAGTCACACCATGCTTTTTGCTTTGACAAGCTTTCTTATCTTCATTCACATGCATCTCTTACCTCTTTCTCTTAGTGTTGACTTTTAATAACCCCAATATGCTTCGGTTTCCATGTCTTATAATTAAATAGCTGACCAAAACCTCTCTATAAATTCTCTTCTTCCTCCTCTAAAACCCATCAAACCGCAGCCGCCATGAACGCCTTCCAACCGCCGCCGCCGACGCCGGATTACAACGGCCTGCTCGGTACTGACGATACAGGAGGATTCAGATACGGGATTGGAATCTCCATCGGAGTGCTTCTCCTCATCACAACCATCACCCTCGCCTCTTACTTCTGCGCACGTAACCAGCACTCTTCAGAAACAGATCAAGATTCAACACATGTCCATCACCACCACCACCATGTCATCATTGACGTTGTCCCAGGTCTGGACGAGGACACCATTCAAAGCTATCCGAAGATCCTCTACTCGGAAGCAAAGAGAAGCTCCACGTCGTCGTGTTGTCCCATTTGCTTAGGAAACTACAAGGGGAATCATCTGCTGCGGCAACTACCAGATTGCAAACACCTCTTCCACCTCAAATGTATCGACACGTGGCTTAGACTCAATCCTACGTGTCCTGTCTGCAGGACTTCGCCGCTTCCTACTCCTCTCCCCACTCCCCTCGTCGAGGTTGTTCCCTTAGCCTCCTCCGTCGCCACCACCAGGATGTCATGATTATTTTATTATACTCCGAAGCCAAAAGTAGTGTTCATGATATATATATATATATATCTTCTTGAATTTTTCTTTAGTTCCTTGTAAAGTTTTCATTTTTGGTCACTAATTTGATCATCGTATATATTCTTTGAAACCAAAGATTTGTAAAAGGAAGAAAACTAAGGGTAATTTTACAATCTTGTTGGATAGGCTGCTTTGGTTTTTGTTTTATTTTGTAAACAAGTTGAATTCTATGCCATGAAAGAATAATGAAAGTCGTTTAGAAATATGTTTCTTCATTCTTGGCTTGTATTGAACTTTTGGGCTCTGAAAGATCGATCATTTGAATAGAAATATTTGAGGCGTCAATACAATAGAAAATAACGAGAACATAGAATCAAATAAAAGTAGATATTTTAGCAGGGTCTTTGTCTTGTTTGGTGAACATCAGCCAGAATAATATATGATCCGAGAAAACTTTTAAGAGTGTAAGAAAACAGATATAAAACATTGACCAAGAGAAATAAACAAAACACTCGAAAACGAATTTTCTATCGAATCCCAACTGGCTTAAACTAAGTAGGTTAAAGATGATAAAATGAGTTGACTACCAAAGTGCCCTTTATTATATTTTACTATTCGAAAGATAAAAAAAAAATATCACACCATATTCATTTTACACATACTAGATCCTTTTTCCGCGCTACGCGCAGATAATATATTTAAATTTGTTACATTTATCATTTTTATTTATATGTGAATTTTTATATATTAAATTATATATAACTAATTTTTTAATTTGATTTTTTTTTATATTTTTAGTTTGAATTAAATATTTCTATTATATGTAACACAATTAACTAATAAAATATGAAGAATCAAGTCCGAGATTTTAGAGTTATGTAAAAAAAATATAATTATGTATAGAACACAAATTATCTTAGTTTAAAAGATCCGAATCTCATCTCGAATAAATTTACGAAAAGAAAAAATACTCCAATAACCTACTTAAAATATAAAACCTCATTTTCAAAAAAAAAAAGCGTACTTAATAATATTTTTTTAAGTGTAATAGTTGAAAACTGACAATTCAATATCGATCTAGAATATTATTTTAATATATCTAATAAAAATATTAATTGTAATAAACAAATTTTGAATTTTGTAATATTACATGAATTAGAAGTCTTTAAAATTTAAAATCTGTTTTATTAGCATACTATATTTTTTATTCATTTATTATTTTGACGTTACAAAATATTGCTTTAGTTTTATTTGTATATTATTTTTTAATAATTTAGTTTTTTTAAAGTAATTTTAAAATTATGTAGAATATAATATATTTAAAATTATTTATTTAAATATATTCAAATATGATGTCTCACTTTTATGTGTGTTTGCGTTGAGCATATTTAATTTGTAATTCGTATATTTAATAACACCTTATTGCGTGTCGTTCTATGGTTTTAATAAATGTGTTGTCATTTCATTTTTGTTACTACTAACATGATTTTATAGTGATTATTGATAATATATTTTTAACGTTATGTATTATATTTTATAGTATATTTTTTAACTCTTCGTGCTGGCACTTTTTTTAGAATCATTTTAATTAGATAATAGGTTTCAAGATGTAAATAAAACTGTGTATATTGTAAATTTAGACTTTTTAATGTAGCTGAGCACTATCAATTATGAAAATTATATAATGATTTTATTTTACTAAATCTTTCTTTCTGTGTATTTTTTTTTTGTATTTTTACAATTTTATTGCATTACTATTTAATTGCAGAGAATTGATATTTTCAATTTTTGTTTCATATACCTTAAAAGTCTTCGGTTGATTTTTGTTTGTTTTCCTTCTCCAATTATAATGTACAGTTCAGTCGTTTTTTTTTTTTGGATCAAACTACTAATATCATCAGATAGAAAAGCTTAAACTCTAAGAATAGAGTGAGTATTTGTGCTAGAGAAAACTGGTTTAACCAATAATATAATGAGATATTATAATATTAGAAGGTATGAAAACTCTTCTATGTTGTCCTACGCTGGACATAATTAAATTGTTGTCAATTGATTCTATATTTGTGATAACTGGAAATACATCTTTATGCCTTTCTTATATCATTTTTAATTGGTTCACGGTTCGACTATTTCTAATATACTAAGAGTAACATAAAATTAGATGTTGATTATCTCCTCCCAATTAGGAATGCACAAAATGAGAGAAATTCAAGATGAGACCACTTTACAATTTTGTCCTCATATCTATATAGAGTTAGTTTATAGATTACTCTATCTGTTTCAAAATGTAATCAATTTTAATTAAAATATGTAATATTTAAAAGTTATTACTTTAGAAAACTGTCATTTAATATATAAATTTAATCAATTACACAGTAATTTACATAATTTAATTGGTCACATAATATCCAATAAATATAAAGTTACATTGAAATATAAAAACAATTTATATAGTGAAACAAAAATACTTTTAAACCATTATATTATAAAACAAAGAGAATATTCAAATTATATTGAAACATTAGAATAGTAAAAATCAGAAAAAGTTGAAATCTCAACGTCGATCATTTACGTTGGCCATGTTATTAACTTTGAAGATAACGTGAATGATCAAGAACAAAAAGATTAATTTTAGCTTCATTCTTTTTTTATCATTTTACCAAAAAGAAAAAAAGAACAGGAAGATGACTGATAAAAAAAAGATACAAACAGAGTACTGTAAAAAGGTATTTATCACAATAGCAAACATTATAGTCTCAAAAATAATCAACTTTATATTAAATTTTAGTCATAAATAATAAAATATATAATACTAATAAATTTCATTTTAAATATAATTTAACTTTAAAAAAATTATCATTGCACATGGTACAGAAAAACACCTAGTATTATTTGAATTTTAAAAACTATCTGATGCACTGACTTTTTGTGACAAATCAAATTTAAGGAACTGGGCAAGAGATTGAGAGGAGGGATGTGGAGAGGTACAAAGAGTCTTCACTTGATGAGTTATAATGGAGCATTGAAGTGCCATTGTTGTAGTCGTAGGAGTTACACCGGTGAAGTTGGGTAGACGAACAGATTTGGAGTCACTGGAGACGTCTGAGGCGAGTAGACTAAAGAAAAGGAAGCTATAAGTTATACAATGGACTGACTATTTTGATAGGTTTGGATAGTTCGAGAACCATCATCTAAACATTTGCGATGACGTGGCAGTTTGATTGGTGGGGAATATTTTGTCCTATGTGGCACTCCTAAGAAGCCTCAAAATTAGTAGCTTTTATATAGTAGGATATATCCATAGTTTTCAAAATTTGAATTGTGTAGCTATTAATTAAGAAAGGAAATAGAATTCAAAAGCATTTTGTAAGCTAATATAATAAGATTTTTCACACCAAATCATATACACCTTAGCATTTGAAAAGTGTAACATCCCGAGTTGTGATATATAGAAAGGCTTAAGAGAATTAATTTGCCTACTTATATCACCAAAGTTGACTTACCTTTTCCGGAACACATCCTGAAAGAACTCCAGAGTTAAGCGTGCTTGAGCTGGAGTAGTGGAAGGATGGGTGACCTATCGGGAAGTGATTCGCGATAGCGTGCGAGTGAGGCCAAAGCACGGGAAAAGGTCGGGTGGTGATTGCAGGGTCAGTAAACAATGATTTCGAGCCTTTGGAAAATTAACGGACCGACCGTCAGACGGGATGGGGCCCACGGGCCGAGAGAGCGGGCGTGAGTGGCCTATTAGCTGTGGGCGGGTCGGGGCGTTACAAAAAGATGCACACTCAGCTGCCATTTACTTGTATATCTTTTTTCTTGATATATCCTATCCAGTTAGTCTCGGGAGAATACATATACTGTTATAGAATGGACCCTTTGATTTTAACTTCCCAAATTTACCAATAGGTAAACTAAACAAAAACTAACTACACGAGGCAGATGTAAAAGTTTTTTTTTAGCATTAAGCTCATGATATACACGATATTCGTCTTAGTGTGTCGAGAAAACATGACACTCTGAATGTGTGGATACCATTTGCACCAAATCAAAATAATCTGTAGCAAACAGTAAATGTTGCAACCTTCCTGCATTCTATTATAGATATTTTAAAACAAAAGAGAACTTTTAAAAGGATGTAACTTCGATCAAGACTCAATTGACAATAATTTCGGGTACACATTGAATTGTTCCACTTTCGGATTTCATAATCTATTGAATTACTCCACCTTATGGATTTTATAACTGTTAAATTACTCCACTTTCGGTTTTCATAATCTATTGAATATATATATAGGTATTTTTCAAAGTCCTTTGTATTTTTTTCTCAATTTATTATCTTTATTATTTGGTTGAATTATTTTAAAATTTAAATTATTTAATATTTTTTTACCGTAAACTAATCTAATTTAAACTTGAAACAAATTTATTGATGTATTATATTTATTAATTTATTGAATATTCCTATATTAAGTTTATTACATGTTAGACAAACAACTCATACGTGTCTGGTCTAGTACTAGTCGGTTTCAAGAAAAAAAAAATGCGCGAGTATAAAGACAAACAAACCAGAAACTTATTAGATTTTTTTTTTTTTTGCTTGAGGAAGAATCCAGAAACAAAGAAACCATCGATAGTTAGGTATGGGTTGGGTCTGGAGAGACGATTCATCCGTTTCCAACGACGCCGGTAATGATTCCACCGATCAACCGCCACGAAATTCCGCCGCCGACGGCAATTGCTCCACCACGACGGTGGTGAGATCAAAGTGCAAGACGGAGGAGGTGGAGCCTGGAAAGTTCGTCAGGAAGTGCGACAAAACCGAGGAGATCCTCCGCCACTGTTTTGGCAAGTGAGTTGTTTCTCATCTTCCTTCTCTGCTTTCAACCTTTGTGATCACTAAACTGATTTTGATTCTCACTCTCTATGTTCTGTATCTGGTTTTAAGGCCCTCTGAAGTTGTTCAATCCACGACAGAGCACACGGAAGAGGATGTCACAGACCAGATAGTGCGTGGTGGATCTTCTCCCGCAAATCAGTTTGAGGAAAACCCCTTAAACTTCCCGGGGCTCCGAAGCGACTTAGACGACATCGAACGCCATTTCTTTAGCGGGATGAAGAGTTTCTTTGACGCAGCAGAAGAGATGAAGAGCAGCTTGTTTGACATCATGGGGGATTATGACTCCAACAACACCGTGAGAGGGATACCACCCATTCAAGACCATCCGAAGATAGACGACGAAAATGCCGCAACTAGACAGCCTTTCTCCTCTGGAGAAATTGATCTCTCGGGCTTGGCCAAGGACGTTTGAGAATATGTCTTCTTCTTCTTCTTGTTCTTTCTTTGACATAATAAATAAGAGAAAAAGACCAAAATAGCACTAAATCAAGTTTTTGTTCCCAAACTAACACTCAAGGCTAAAAAAGTCACAAAAATATCACTCAAGGGTGGGGTTTAGGGTTTATAATTTAGGGTTTAGGGTTTAGAGTTTAGGTTTTAGGGTTTAGAGTTGAGAATTGAGGTTTTGGGATAAGATTTCAAATTTTGAAAAATAAAAAAATTTAAATTTTTCAAAAGATAAAATGTTATTTTCGTCATTTTAATTTTTGAGTGTTATTTTTGTGATATAAACTTAGAAATGTGCTATTTTGGAGATTTGCCCTAATAATAACTTTCAAATATGTAATGTGATTCCATTATAAGCGTGGGGGATCGTCGTCTAATGTTAGTGGTGGCTATTCTCTAATTCTCTTATCATTACTCTTTGTTTTTAATCATACCAGCCAAAAACATATTTATTACCTTCACCCTTGTCTGAAAAGTTTATCTACATTCTAGTTTTCATTAAGTGGTATTTTTGTATTTTTTAATGGTCAACGTATGATTGTATGAGTTATGGAGTAGAATAAAAGACCCGAAATCTAACCTTATTTTTTATGAAAGACTGGTTACGATTTACAAAGGACCGAGCTGTTTTTGGATGTATGCATACAGACACTGGACAATTGATCTTTTTACACAGCCTCACAGAGTTGTACTGTTAGGTTTTGGGTTGTATGGAGAGAATCATTAAAGTAAACGAAAAGGCTGTCAAACGCTTAAGCCTTACATAAATGAAACTTAGCAAAATCTCTAATTGCAACAAAGAAGAAACACACACAAACAAAAAACACTTGATAAAATTAAACTTCTGATTCTGCTACATCTCTTAGGCCTCGAGGAACTGGGACCAAGCTGGGAAAATAAGTGCAATGCAAAGGCCAAGGATCAGCCACAAAATCTAAGTGGACTTTGCTGATCAACTTGTTTTCCCCCATAACATAGATCCAAGCCTTGCCAGTTTCATCGCAAGAACACACTACAAGCCTTTCATTGCTGTCGATGAAGTAACTCGGCTTCTGCCAGTAGGAGGTCTGTACCAAACCGGGAAAGTTAGGTATTGAAAAAGTCATGAAATTCATCCAAACCACATCTTTACCATCCTCAACGTTAACCTTGTTCTTGGTCACCCAAATCTCAATCTTCTTTGTTATGTGACACTGCTTTAGCACCGAAAACCGATCTCCTTTAAAGACGTTAATAACAAGAACATCGCTAGGATGGATTCCACACGGTAGCTTACAATATCCATAGAATTCTTCGCTCGAAAATTGAAAGGTACATAGGATGTACACGGGATCAGCAAAAATAATCCAAAACAAAGTTCCATTCAATAAGACGCCATTTGGAGAATGTAGCTCTGTAGGCTGGTTTTCTCCCTCGCTAGTATCACTGGATGTCGACTCGATGTCTTTCCACGTACCTGAGGCAAGGTCATGGATTTTCCACCCGGTATCTGAACCCCAAATAGTTTTGTAAACACTTTCCTCACTTCCACCATTGCTATCAAGGCGACCTATGCCATAGAAGGTAAAGCTAGGTTCGCTAATCCATGTACTTTGTTTTAACCACGGGTTACAAACTGCTGCTCCTTTATCCATGCTACATATCAAGAACTCGTCGTAGTTAACCACCTTTTTAGGGTTTTGAGATTCTAAACCGGGAATATCCAATGTTAATTCACGCACGACTATCTTGGGATCCACGCTTACAGAATAAATCTTTGATTTTGTTGTTAGGATGAATCGAAACGTCTCCTTGTGCTTGTATATGAAAGTCTTGTCGTCCAAAGTAGCTTTCCATCGTTTGCAAACAACTCTGAAGCCCACAAGAGAGTTTGGAGAGACACGAGAGAGTATCTCTTCAGTCAGCTCCCATGGAAGATTCTCATATGCGGCTATCTCCTTTAAATTTTTAATTGAATCCATTCTGTTTTCCTCACTATGGTTTTCACAAAATGATAGTACTATATATATACACATACATCTTTATATTCCTGAGATTTTACAAAACAATCAGTTGTTGATGAATAAATGAGAAACATATGTTGACAAAAAAAGAGAAACATATAGAAATATATTATTAGTTAATAAAAAGACTTTAATCAATTAAATAGAAGTTGATTTGATATATATTTTTATCATTAATGAATATCTAAAATTATAAATATTTAATGGCACAAATTGTAAATAAAATCTCAAATAAAAATTAATTTCATATGCTGTTTATGTTTTAATAAGATAGACTAGAAGGATGTCAAAAAAAAAAAAAACTAGAAGGATGTTTTAGAAAAAGATAGACTAGGTTCAGATCCACACTTCTAAATCATGGTATATATTTATTGTGTTTGTTTGTATATGATTTTATTCTTTATGAATTAATTTTATTACATGTATAAAATATAGAGTAAAAAGACTTTTATTAGATTTTGCACAGTAAACAAAGAAAATATGTTTATACTTAAATTAAAAAGATATGCTTAAGATATTATCATTTAGTTAAATGTTTCGAATTAATTAATTAAACCTGATTTTACAATACTACTCTTAGTGAATGTCTAGAAATTTTTAATCTATATTATTATTTGAAAAGTGGATTTGCTTACTTGTCAGCTTATCCATGATTTTTTTATTATTAATCAGTAGTCCTAATAATTTTTAAAAATAATTTTATAATATTTATATAATTTTATAATAAAAAGATATGAAAAGATTATGATAATTACATGTATAATCCATAAAAATATTTGATATTTATCTTATTCATTATTGTTTAAAAATGAAATTTTCTTTCTTGCATGTCATGAAAGTTTGGGATTGACGTTTATGTGTATAGAGAGAGGAACACGGATCGAGTATGCGTGTAAGTCAATCCCGAAGAGGAAGCTAGAGACTGAAGAAGACCGGAAGATGTGAGAAGATAGATTGAGATAATGAAACATCTCTTGGGTCAACCAAACGTGATCTCCATCAAAGGAGCTTATGAGGACTCGGTAGCTGATCACATGGTAATGGATCTGTGCAGAGGAGGTGAGCTTTTCGCTAGGATAGTGGAGAGAGAATATTACTCTGAGAGAAAAGCTGCTTATTTGGCTAAGGCCATACTTGGTTGTCCAGACTTGCCACTCTCTAGGTGTGATTCATAGAGATCTTAAACCTGAAAACTTTTTATTCGTAAATGATCTATGTTCGTCAAGCCTAGTATGTTTCTTACACAAACATATTTGTTTTGCTCTGTTTTTCTCTGTTCTGCTCTGTTTTCTTTAATGTAGATTGTTGTCTTAAAGGTGAGAACTTTACTGATGTGGTTGGAAGTCCATACTACATTGCACCTGAAGTTCTGAACAAGGATTACAGTCTAGAAGCAGATATTTGGAGCGCAAGTGTGATGATTTACATGCTACAATCTGGTTTAGCTCCGTTTTGGGGGAGGTAAGATTGTAACTTTGATCACAAGTAATATATGTTTTTGGAAGGTGTTCTCAATGTGTGTTTCTAGTTTAAGCAGAAACGGAAGAAGAAATCTTCAATTAGGCTCTGGAGGGTGAGCTTGATTTGCCATCAGATTATTGGCCAGATGATAACAAGGTTTTGATATTTATTTAGGTGGTTTTGATGATAATAATCAAGAGTTCGAATAGTAAAAACGTTGTAGTAGAAGGGATAAAGAGACACCTATAAATCTCAGGTGATGTTGATGCTTTCAATAAGTTTAGCCTATTCATGCCTTTGTACCTTGAGAGTCAAGCTAGGAATAAGAATAACGAATCTGCTCCAAAATGAAAAGCAAATTTTGAAAACTACTTTACTTTAAAGATGTTATTTCATAAACCCCTATATGTTGATAATGTTACTGCTGCTATAAAACAATTTGATGAAGCATAATCCGACTTATTTGTTAATTTGGTTATAAAATATTACATTTTATGAAATGGGATAATAACCAAGAGTTCCAAAAATTATTAATTTTGAAATATATTTCACCCCCCACCCCAAGTTTTATTAACGAAAATAAGTTATTTATAAATTCAACTTAGTCATACAAATAATGAAACCTAATTAAGAAGAAAAAGAAAGAAAGATATCAGGATGGGTGTGTGCAGCGACAAGACATCTGGTGAACCGCTCAACATTGAGGCTTACGCAGCGAGGTATAAAGGTCGGACGAAGATAATTCGACTTCTCTTCATCGCTAAGCACTTGGACGAAGAGAGCTGTCATAATCAAGCCCTTAAGATGCCTTATTATGAGATAAAAAAGGGTAATAATGTACAGTTGTTCAGAGATGTGGTCGAACGATATAAAGATAAGCTTGGCAGCGACTACATGTTAGATTTAGCCTGGACTGAAGCCGTTGATAGTGATTAATTTTAAAAAGAAGAAACTATCCCTACAGAGCGATCTCAGTTGGCTTAAGGCAATTGAGTTTTGACCTAATTTCATTTGTTGTTTATTGAGTTCGGATTTTGATATTTCTTGATTAGGTGCTTAGATTTTATAAGTTGCATTTTCTTTGTGTGTGCCTAGTTTGTCTAATTGTTGGTTAGCTTGAATATTTATTGATTCCACTTGCAGCTCGTTGGTAGGAACTTGTACATCACTCTTATGAGTTTGGTTCCATGAGCGATGCTCTGAATTGCTATAACATGATAATTAAATTCAAGACCTCTCAGAGTGAAATCTTTGTGCATGTATGAGCGATGTTTTTGTTAGCATGGAGATGAGGCAGTATGATCTTGTTATTAGCTTTGTGGAAAAGACTGTTAAGATTTTAGATACCTTTGATGTTATTCGTGTTGCCAACAGTTCCAATATGTGCATTGGGATTGGCTCATTTGAAGCTCAAACATTACAAATTCGCTGCTCTAAAAGTACATATATGTGTTTTCAGATCTATTTCTTATCCTATTGTATCTAGAATCTGACAATTTGAGCTTGCATATTTGTCTTGTGCAGTTTAATTAAGTTGATCCAGAACTTGGAAGTTCTTATAATGAGGTGATTGCTCCTAAAGATGTTGCCAATTATGTAGAACTATGTGCCCTTTCAAGTTTAATCAATTGGAATTAAAAACATTTATCATTTTTATTTCTTTGTTTTTGTGTTTAATCTTTCTTAGCCTCTTTAGTTGGTTTGTTTTTTAGCCTATGACGATGTATTCTAATGTGATGACAGGAAAAAGTCATCGATAATGCCAATCTCCATAAGTTTTTGGATCTAGTTGATGAAATTAGGAAACTTATCTACATTTTTTCTTCAAGATGCTAGCGTTTGGTAAAATAATTTTATGAAGTTCTTTCACTTAGTCTAGGTCCTATGTTAATCAACTAAACTTTGTTCCACTGTTTATTCTGGTCATCTAAAATGCGTGCTAGTTACATTAAACTCTATCATGTATCGTGTAATGAAGGTTTACAATGTTTTCTTCCAAATCCTTATTTATTTACAACAATGAATCTAATTGGACATTTATCTTCGCCATCACGTTGACACATTGGATGTTTAGATAAGAAAAAATGCACTGATCTAGTACGCACTAGTGTACAAACAGTCATTTGTATCTGTCAGTTTGGAAACTATATCTAAAGCATCCAAGACCATTTTTCCTGGTCTAGAGAAGGAACTCCAAGAGCTGATCACTGACAACCCAACAAGGTGATTGACTCACGCAAAATCTTCCTGGCCACAGCAACAAATAATGATGACAACAAAAGTTAGTTGTTTAGCTATAACCGTAGTACACCAATCGTGGTTAACAAACATGTTGCATTCAAATCGAGGAGAGTTTCCAAAAAAAAACTTGCAATTTTTTCAATTGATTGCATTATGTAAATAAATGTTACATGAAAAATCATTGGGAAAGTGATCAAGTATTGCGAGAAACATGTTGAAGCTAAATATTCATTGGACGAGACTATCAAAGAGAATGTGAGGAGTTTGGACGCTAAGTTAATGAAAGTCAATCAGTTGACACCCTTCGATCTCATTAATGATGCGGATTAATTTGGCATCCCAAGCTTGATTGATCTTGCTTTTCAAAAAGTCGCTGGCCTTATTGAAGGTAAAATTATAGATAAAATTCGTGAAACCTTCAACGTCAAGAATGATCTAACACCCGAGGAAGAAGAAAGGGTTCGCAAGGAGAACAGATGGGCTTTTGAATGAACCAACCAGCCTTTTGTCTTTACTCCTTTGCTTATCAATGTTATTTGATTTTTTAATTTGAAATATTTATTTTCTTTCGTTTATGTGTTTTATTCCTTTGCTTCAATGTTATATGTGATTTTGAATTTGAAATATTTAATCTCTTTTCGTTTCTGAACCAATCTTCTACTATCATGTGGACTTCCCATTTATATTAGTTTCGTTTATATTTGAAGTATATCTGATGTATCAAGATTCTGAGTCGATTATTTGAAATTGTCGTATGTATATACATAACATTTTGTTTTACATTAGCATGGATAATCAACTAATCAGATTGTGCCAATTAAATATCAATTTTATTTTCAATAATTAAAAATTACCTTTTTTACGGGCTTAGAGAACCTTCAAGATTATAGACGGTAAGAAGAGCGGACGAGTAACTTACAAATAACTCAAAAGCATTCTTGAAAGATTCAACACAAATCTTGACAACTCTATGCAAACACCAGTAAGCAGACAATAATGTCTCAACATGTAGATTAAGTGATTATAGCTTCATAGTTTTTCTTACACACGGATCGATCATCATGTGGTCACTTTAGACTGATCACTTGGAAGGCACATTAGACTATGATGAATTCGTATAGGAGATTGTAAGACTAGAACATCTATAGATGATGAAGCAAGTGATCGTTTAGATTCATCAGCAAACGTGTAAGTAAATGTGATGCATTCACTTATTCTTACATTGTTGCTGCTGAAGAAGTATGAAGGGTATTCAAAACTGATGGTGATGAATGTAAGTAAATGTGATGCATTCACTTATTTTTACATATTCTTAACTTGTACCCTCTTTGTAAATGTATCCACTAATGATAAGATCTCTAGTGTTTTCCATATTTCAAAGTTATAATATATAACATTTGTTTTGCTGTAAGACTGTAGGAAGCTACCAAAGAGCTGCTACAAGTTGAATGGGAGAACAGAACAAGGAGACGAGGAATACAAGTTGTGATGGGTGGAAAGACAAATAATTGTGTAGGTTCTTTTTTGTATTTATTATATGTTAAAAAGGTTATAGAGCCAAAAATGAAAGCTGCGTTTGTATATATATAAAAGTTGTAGTAGAAGGGATAGGGAGACACTCAGACACCAATAAAACTCTGGTGATGTTGATGCTTTCAATACATTTAGCCATTTAGGCTATCTTGCCTTTGTGCCTTGAGACTCAAGCTAGGAATAAGAATAATGAAGCTGCTCCAAAACAAAAGTTAATTTTTGAAATACTAGGTTTTATAACTATAAAGATGTTATTTCAAAAACCCTGTATGTTGATAAAGTCACTGCTGCTAGCATAATCCGACTTCTTTGTTAATTTGGTCATAAAGAATTGCATTTTATGAAGAGGGAAATAATCAAGAGTACCAGAAATTAATTAATTTTGAAATATATGACTAGACCACAAGTTAATTTGAGCCTGTCGAACGCTTAAGTCTTTAACTAACTTGCTCTGAAAAAAACTAAATAAGTTATTCTCCAAAATAAAAGCAAAACCAAAGGATACTGAGCAAATCTCTAAGTGAAACAAAGGACAACACAAAGAAGAAAATACACGTAATAATATTAAACTTCTGATTTTGCTTCATCTCTTAGTCCTTGAGGAACCGAGACCAAGTTGGAAAAATAAGTGCAATGCAAAGGCCAAGGATCAACCACAGACTCTATTTTGACTTTCTCGATCAACTTGTTTTCTGCCATAACATAAATCCAAGCCTTGCCTGATTCATCGCAAAAACACACGACAAGCCTTTCATTCTTGTGGATGAAGTAACTTGGCTGCTGAGGGTAGGCGAACGGCACTAAACCGGGAAAGTTAGGAATTGAAAAAGTCATGAAATTCATCCAAACCACATCATTACCATCCTCAACGTTAACCTTGTTCTTGGTCACCCAAATCTCAATCTTTTTTGTTACATAGCACTGCTTTAACACCGAAAATCGATCTCCATTAAATAACCTAAGGACTAGAGCATCAAGAGCATGGCTCATACCAAATGGTAGCTCACAATATAGGTAGAATCCTTCAGTCGGAAAATTGAGGAGTATACAATACAAGAAAGCTGTCTCGTCAGAAGTAACAATCCAAAACAAAGTTCCATTCAAAAATACACCACTTGTAGAATGCATTTTAGTTTTAGGTCCTTTCTTACCCTGATTACTATCACTGGATTCTGACCCTATGTCTATCCACGTACCTGAGGCAAGGTCATGGATTTTCCAGCCGGTAGTTGAATTCCAAATAGTTTTGTAAACACTTTCCTCACTTCTATTATTACTATCACGATGACCTATGCCATAGAAGCGAAAGCTAGGTTCACTAATCCATGTAGTTTGTTTCAACCACGAGTTACAAACTGCTGCTCCTTTATCCATGATACATATCAAGAACTCGTCGCAACTAACCAACTTTTTAGGTTTTTGAGCTTCTAAACCAGGAATATCCAACAATAACTCACGCACCAGTATCTTGGTATCCATGCTTACTGAATAAATCTTTGATTTCGTTGCTAGGATGAATCGAAACGTCTCCTTGTGGTTGTTGATGAACGTCTTGTCGTCCAAGATAGCCTTCCATCGTTTGCAAACAACTCTGAAGGGGACAAGATATTTTGGAGAGACACGGGATAGTATCTCCTCAATTAACTCCCATGGCAGCTTCTCATGTGCCATTATCTCCTTTAATTTTTTGGTTGGATCCATTCTGTTTTCCTAAATAGGGTTTCAACCGAATGTTCGTAAAATATAAATATCTCTATTGTATTGAGACTTTACAAAACAATCAATTGTTACACGTGATCAGTTTTCCTCTTTTATGTTAATAAGAAAAAGTAAAGTTGTTAATTTAAAATACATGACTACCATGTAAATTTAAGACAATCTTCTTTGCTATCTCTATTTTACTACCAAATAAAATATTCTAAAAATATATAAAGATTTTGCTCCAATAATTACCTTAATTTTTACTATACTAAAAAATATTCTAAGTTTATTTTCTATTAGTAAATTAATTTATGTACATCAATAATTTTCAAAATATTAAAATTTTACCACTTTTTATTTTATAAAACATATATTTTTAAAAAAGTATAAATACACAATTATATTTTATATTTAAAATATTATTGTTCATTTCTCTATATTTAGTGTGAGATATATCATACCAATGTAAATGATTTTACTCTGCAAATAGTGTTTAGATTTTTGTTTTTAAAAGTAATGTTTATACAGATATACTATAATTTATTGATTGAGTGAATCATAAACTATAGAAACAATTGAACAGTAATATTAAAGCTAGACTTGGGTATTTTACTTTTGAAAAGCTAAAATTTGATTATAAACGATGTTTATGGATATTAAAATAATTTTTATTTTTATATGTAAAATTATCAAATAAAAAAAACTGAATAAATTTGTAAATAAAGAGAAAATAATTATTAAAACCTTGAATTTTCAAATTAAAACAAGAAAAACCTATAACTCGTGTTTTAGCCAAAATATTCCTCAATTTTCAAGTTGTTTTAACTCTCATTTGATGTTTACACAGTCATTTTAGAAACTTGAATAATCAACTGTTAACTTCGAATAATGGCCATTATACACAATATAGCGTTGTTTCAAAAATCATTTTGTTTAAGAAAAATTCTAAATCAATTTCATTTTCCTCATTCAAAAATCTAATCCGCAATTCGATTTCATATTTCTCAAATCGATTTCAGCAAAAAATCTTCGATGAAGTCAAGCAATTGTGGTTTCTCCGGCGATATGTAATGATTCTCATCATTTTGATAAACCACCATTGCTTGTGTTCATCAGAGACTGTCTCTGAAATCGATTTGGGGAAATGGGATTAAATTTTCGAGTGAAGAAAATGAAATCGATTTGGATTTTTCTTAAACAAAATAATTTTTAAACGGTGTTGTATTGAATATAATGGATGTTACTCGATTTTAACATTTGATTATTCAAATTTCTTAATTGGTCGAGTCAACAAAAATGAAAATTAAAACGACTAATATTTAAAAGTTGATGAACATTTTGGCTCAAACATGAATTAGAAGTTTTTTTCGCTATAATTTGAAAGTCCAAAGTTTTAATAGTTGTTTTCTCAAGAATAAAATATGCTTTATATTAAATATGATAAAAACAGACTTTTTGAGAACAAAATCTTCGAAGATGGGTCTCACAAGATCTGACGGTGGAAACCACAGCTCACCACCTATGTGGTATAGTAGTTTTGGTAAACGAGAACTCGTCAAGACAGCTCAGGCGGGGCTGGATGGGGCCCCGATGGTGAAAACCAATCATGTGAGACGGTATTGACACGTCAGCAATAACGGACAGAAGAGTGGGGACCGCACGCGACAGGTATGTCTCGAGGCCTTGAGGGGTTACTTGTTTGTAGTGTGGTTCGCTGTAACGAAGACCATTTTTTCCAACGTTCTTCGACAGTGTAGACATCTTTTCTTCTCTATTGACAATTCTACCCTTTCCTCACTAGTTGACTATTTTTGACCTTGTTATGATTGCAACATATACTGAGCACACAACTATTATGATTTTTTTTTTAAACTGATTTATTGTTTGAATAAATTATAAGAAAATTATTATACCGATTATTTTACAAGATAAAAATTTACTATTCTTTTGAAAATTTACGTTTGATTATTTTATACACATCAAATTCAACCATTTCATAAAAGTAACTATTTACAGACATTGTATTAAAAAGTAACTATTTTCATTGATAATGGATAAATTATTTTTCGGATTCCAATTCCAAATCTTATACAGTACCCCCTTTGAATCTAATCATTCCACGAACTCCTGTCTCATACATCATACTATAAAACTACAAATTAGCTGTCTTATGACAATTTTTTAAAAGAATAATTAATATTCTGGGAAGAGTCTAATAAAGGTCAAAGACCTATCAAAAGACGAGGGCGTTTCGGTCATTTGGTCATCGTTTTGGCTAAAATCTTCTCTCTTTTTGACGTTCATTCCACACAAGATACAAAGACTGGCTTCTTCGTCTTTCAACCATACGAAGCTTTTGGTAGAAAAGCATATACACCTTTCTTAATCATCCGAAGAGGTTAATAATATCTGGACCTTTTGCTTTTTATTCATTCAGTGTGTGTTTTCACTTTTGTCTTAAAGGAACTTGTATGATTGACAGGATGCTTCATGGTTTTGTTTTGAAGTACTTATGTTCTCGTTCCTGATTTCAATTTTCGATTTTCGACTTGTGGGTTTGTTTTTTAGTTTGTCCTAATCTAGGAACATGCTTTCTTTTTAAACAAAGGTTTTGTCTTTTTCTGAAGACAAGGATAGTTTGTGATCATAGTTAAGCGAGTTTGGTTTAAATACTGGAAGTGATGTTTTGATTTTACTGCTTAGACAAGTTTTAAACTTGGGTTTGCTACTTTTTGATTTAAACCAGTTATCAAGTGCAAACAAACAAACAAACCAAAGGAAATGATTGTTGATATTAAGCATTGCTATGTTTCAATGTTCAGTTCCTTAGGACCTGATGGAACAATGTGTGGCTCCTTAAGATAAAAAGATCCGTTTTTAGTTTGGATTTGGATCTGAGCTGAGTTCTCATTCATCATCTTTGTTGGTGGAATGGCGTCAGAGGATGTGAGTGTTGTTGCGGATTCAAAGAAAGAGGAAGAGAGTGTTGATGTTGACAGTTCCAAGGACAAGAACAGACCTGAGAGTACTCTTGACTTATCTACCGAGGAAACTAATAACGTCAATGATAAAGTTCCTGTAAAGGTATAATCTTTCTTACAAGACTCCGTGTTTGAACCTTGTTTTGTTGTTAGTGTACTGACATCAATCTTCTGTTTGTTATTTTCTGCAGGAAGTAGACCTCCCTGAGGCTGGTGGTGCTTCAGTGAAGAGTAAAACAGCTAATAATAAAGCTGTCAAGAAAAAGACAGGGACCTTCTCTCGTAGCCCGAGGTTCCTTTCTCAGAGCTCTTCATTCGGGGCTCATGCTAAGAGCATTGATGCAACACCAACAAAGGCTAGTCCTAAACCTGTCGTTGCAAACGGATCCAAACCAAAGGCCACTCTCTCTTCAAACAACGGTGTTTCTGCCAAGCGCAACAGTCTTGTATCTGCGCCCATCAAAAAGCAAACTATGGTAACTACTGAATCATGTCATAAGCATAACGCAATACATCTTTGAAGCTTTCTTGTTCTCAACTTATCGGTATATTCTTTGCTTTGTTAGCCTGTTAAACCTACTTCTAAGGATGCTGCTTCAGTCCCTGCTTCCAAGTGAGTCAAAACATGTTTTCATATTTCAAAATACGTTCATATAAGTGAAGATCTGAATAGCCAGCCAGCTAAAGTGTTCTCCGGCTGCAAATGCAGATTGGTGGTAGAAGAAGGTTCTAAATCCACTAAAGATGAAACTGCAGACAAGAACAATGAGGAGGCCCCATTAACCACTGCTGTGTAAGCCTTCTTTATTCATAGTGCTTTGGCTCATATATACATTCCATAGCTTCGAATGTGAAAGTGTATGTATCTTTTCCTTTACAGGGTGGCAGATAAAGTATCTAAGCCGATAACAAGCAAGGAAGATGACGACACCCGTTCAACTACCACTTCGTATGCCAGTTTCTTTCATCTTCTTCACTTATGTTCATTAAAGACTTATGTATCTCTCTCTCTATATATTATAATGTTTTGATGTTGAACAGAACTTCTACACCTCGTGGCCGGAGAAGCAGCGTTGGGTCTGCCTCTGGATTTTCATTCAGGTTGGAGGAACGAGCTGAGAAACGGAAGGAGGTTACTGCTGCTAAGTGCTAATGCACTTTCTCTATCATTGCTTGCAACCTTTTCAACAACATGTCTTTTTTAGTTTCCTCTTAACTTGCGTCTCCTTCTTTCAGTTCTATATGAAACTAGAAGAGAAGATCCATGCTAAGGAAGTGGAGAAGACTACTTTGCAGGCCAAATCAAAGGTTTTACTTTAAAGATTCTATAATAGAGTAAAACTCTTATTGATCTGACATCTTCTATAATGGATAGAAACTCTTATTGGTATGTTGTGTAGGAGAGTCAGGAAGAAGAGATCAAAAGATTGAGGAAGAGCTTGACGTTTAAGGCTGGTCCTATGCCTAGTTTCTACAAAGAGCCTCCACCTAAGGTTGAATTGAAGAAGGTTTGCTTCTTTGCTCGTCCTATGTGATGGTTACTTGTCCTAAATTGTTGTTTATATCGATGTGTGGTTCATAAATAAATGTTGCAGATACCAACTACTCGTCCTAAATCACCAAAGCTAGGACGCAGAAAGAGTAGCAGTGATGCCACAGGAGGTGAAACCGGTCCTCGTGTGACAAAACCCAAAGACTTATCATCATCATCATCTACCTTGAAGAAACCCATAACAAAGTCTCAGGAAAAGACAGGGAAGGCTAAAGAAAGGAAAAAGGAAGGGAAGAAAGAAGAAGTGGAGAAAAGAAGAGAGGAAGAGAAGGCTTCTCCCGTGGCTGCTAAGCCCGAAGATATGGAACCAAACTCCAACAGCTTACATGTGAAGGCTGAGATTATGGCAAGTGAAGTTGCAGTGGGAGGCTGATGAAAGAAAAGAGAGCGTTTGGGACTTGGCATTGATCTCTTAATCTCTGCTTCTGCTTCTTTTTCAAAAGCATTAATGTGAATAGAGTTGTTGTTGCATTGCGTCTACATTATGAGTTACTCCATTTCTTTAGTTCTGTTTTGAAAAACTAAGCCTCAGATTGTTTCCTTACAGTCTTCGATATTTGCTGATTCAAATTGTAATGTATTTTGAGGATGGGATATGCGTGAATTTTTGAAGAGTGGAAACAGTAGTGAGCTGTGCAAATGTGTGAATTTTTGAAGAGTGACAACAGTAGTGAGTTGTGCAAATGTTACATATCAAAGTGAGGCTTGAAAAGCTAGTTTGGGCTTGGATTGTGTTATCGTTCTTTTTTTAGTATATCATATCAGCTGATCCGATTAATTTGGAAAAATAGTTTTTAGTGATAAAGAGTGAACTGATTATCACATTGTTTATCCGAGTTCAGAAGAATGCTTTTTGAGTACTGTAAAATCTATGTATCGAAACTCAAAATTTTCATATAGCTTTGTTTTGTTCCGAGGAAAACTTGAACCCCATAAAAAGTATTGTAACACATTTTCATGTCTCATCTATCAGATGGCCACAACGATGCGGACAACTGTCTTATCATGTTGATTAGGCATGGACATTTCGGGTATCGATTTGGTTCGGGTATTTTGGGTATCGGTTCGGTCTGAGTATTTCGGGTATTAGGTAGTTCAGATAGGGGACTAGAGAATCTATTTACTACATGACATGTTTTCGATTTGGGTTTGGTTTAGATAGTTTCGGATTCGATTCGGATAGTAAAACTAGGAACCGGAAAATACCCAAAAAATTGGTTCTTATTTGGGTTCCGATTCGAGTAATTCAGATTAAATATCAGGTATTTTGGGTAAAACATCAAATAACTAGGATGATTCAGATAATTTTTTTTGCATATTTCATATTATTTTAGTTATTTGAATAAAAATATACGGATACCTTCAGATATCTTCGCATAGTTCGGATACTTTATAATAATTTAATTTTCTTCAAATATTTTTGGAAACTTTTGATAAAATTTTAAATTTTAAATATATATAGTTATGTTATTTGTATATATAATTAATATTTTATATATTTGGATACTTTTGGTTTCGGTTCGATTCGGTTTCGGTTCAGTTTGGTATTTCGTATATAGAAATATAGAAACCACTCAAGTATTTGAGAGTTTCCTGTCCGATTCCGGTTTTGGATATCTCGGTTCGGTTATGGTTTGGTCTTTTGGTTTTTTTTTGGCTAGGCCTAGTTTTGATGATCACTTTGGGTATAAGTTGCTACTTGCTATAGTGGCTTCTACATGATATATAATGGGGAAAGGTTGTGAAGTAACTGAAGTTGATACATAATACTATCTAACGTTTGGAGTTGTTAATAGTGTTGGTTTGACTAATAGGAGTTTGTTAAGTCCGAACATGGCACGTTCAAAACGGATAAGACCTACTCACTACTCACTCCTAAGATTCTCAGTCTTCAAATACTACAAGTAACCACCATGCAAGATTATGTGTTTAAACAATGGTAATCTTAGTCTGTTAATCCTTGCAATGTTTAATAGGCAGACTTATTCATTGTTCCTTGTTGACAAAAAAAAAGAAACTTATTGCATTGTTATGCAGTCACATTAAAACACTTGATGATAAAAATGAAAACGTTTGACTTTGACTCTAGAAACTTATTACGAAGTAATATTAATTTGCTAATGACAAGAGAATAAGACTTTTATTACCTGACGCCCACAGCTCACCTGCCCTCGTGGCCAGTCCCCACTTCTTCAGTTCTTCCTAATATCTTCACCGTCTTAATACCAACATTCAAGATTCGTGTCCTAAGCTGTGAAAGATAAAAATCTTGCTATACACAAGGACACGTTCCTTTTTCTTTTTGTTATAGCTTTGTAAAAGCAAGTAGTATTAATCTAATGGTACTTATAAATAGTCGATGCCAAAGAGTATGAGTGATATATAACCCTTATTAGTAAAGTGGTACATTTATAATCTAATGATTCTTCTTTTCTATAAATATTTTTGGCGACGACAAATTATTTTTGTTTGGTATTTGCATAAACAATAAACAAAGTGGCTGACTTTAAGACCAGGTGAATAAAAAAAACAGTACTACATTATATTACAGGTATGTTGATTGATGTATTACATTATGTACATTAATTGTAACTACCATGTCCAATCACACAATAAAGTATTCAACATGCATTTTATATCTTATAGTATTATACAAAATGATATCAATAATTGATGGTTCAGAATGGAATAAATAGGCACACAAATGTATCCTTCCTTTATTATTCCATATACTTGTATAACGTGTATTACATTGATGTCTCTAACTCCTACTACTTTTTCACGCACCCCATATAACAAACTTTATCAAAATCTACTGTTCATGTATTTATATATTTTTAATATAAAAATTACAAAAGGACATGAAAACTGCAACGAACCAAAAATCACATCATTTACATATTCAATTCTGTTCTTCAGATGTTTACGGATTCAAGAATTTGAAAGCTCTGGCTTATTTTGTTTTGTTCATAACGTGTAAAATCATTGGCACGAGGTAAACCGTGATCCCATCATTTTACAAGCTACCTCCATCAGTTTACCTGCAATAGAATATCAGATCATAATTAACTTTTTGTAAATGATTGAGTGCAATGAATACCTGATTAGAAACAAACTAAAAATTGTTTAGTATTAAATAAAAACAAATCTAAAATACGGAAAGACAGAAGAGTTTGGTTTGAGGTTTAGTAGTAAAAATAAACACAAGCTGTCGCTAACGACCAATTGTGTCTCACAGCTTGTCTTTTAGAAAGAATAAAAAAAACATTTTTTCCTTAATTTAATGATTATAATGCGATTATGCGTCGGTGGGTTATAGTTATAAATAAAAAGAAGCCAATATTTTGAATAAAAAAAACAAAATTTGTTAAGATAGTTCTGTCTCCATACTCTTACACGTCTCTGCTTTATTCCAAATCCCACATGTGTTTACTTACTTCTACTCTCTCATTGAACGACCAAACTCATGGCTGCTGATCTATTTAACTAATGTTTCATACTACACAAAGTGCTAGAACAAGATTTTTGACAATCTATGACACAAACAATGATGAAATGCTAGCCTAGCTGTCAAAATTAAATATTTATGAACCAAAAAAAAAATCATAATCTAAAACTTGCTATAAAAGAAAAGTAACAAAGTCAAAGACTGAAAATTTTATTTACCTCTTCTTGATTTAGCAACTTTTTTAACGACCGGAGCAGCCGGTTTTATCTCTGTCGCCGGAGTCTCTTCCACCGGAAACAAAACTCCATCAATACCCTGAACTGAGATCCGACCGTCGGTGTATATATCAGGGTCAAACAAATAAGCCGAGCCTTCACCGTGTCCGAACTTAACAGAGCCATCAGCTTCTTGAGCCAACACTTTGTGTGGGAACCTCAACGAATCATACTTCACTTTCCCGAATCTCCTAACAGCGTTGTACATACTCTCCTCCGTTTGGTACTCTGGTATGATATGGTAATACACAATCTGCTCAGGAGCACCTGGCTCGCTCAACTGATCCGTCGTGAGCTTAGCCATGGCTTCGTCGTTAGGAGCCAAGACGGTTAAAACGTATCCTTCGGAGACGAGACGACCCATCTCGGTGGCTAAGGAGGTTAGGTTGACGAGAATGTCAGCCATCTCGTTGTAGCCACCGTAATGCAAGAGAGTGTGGATGAAGTCTTTGACTTGAGCCTCGCCGTTGAAGTCGTGACGTGGACCTCCGGGTCCGGGTGCTGGAGCCGGGGCGAGAGATGGGCCTGGTGACATGGCGGAGTATATCGGGAGAACCGGAGGGGCTCCGGCGGGGACGGGAGGCGGTGGCTTCTTGAGACGGTTGGTTCTTGGGTCGACCTCCGGAGCTCCTTCTGGTAAAACGGCGGAGATTGATCGGAGGCTACGGCGGCGGTTGAAGTCTTCTTGAACTGAGCGAGGGATGAGGAGACGTTCGATCCCATGGATGATCCCGTCGGGTCTAATGACGTCATCGGGACGGATGATCTCTGCGGAGTCTACTTTTAACCGGAGGGTGGGAGCGTCCACGGTGAGGTGAACATGGTCGTTGGAGAGAGTACGGTGGTGGTGAGAGAGGGAAGGCCATTGAGGCGAAGAGACACGGCGAGGGAGAATGTGGAACAACAAGAGTGTTTGTAATGATTTGAGGTTTCTTGGTTCGAGCAAGAAAGATTTGAAGAGAGGGTCGAGGTTACGTTCCAAGGCATCGTTGCGCGGTGCAAAGATTGTGATGTTGTGTCGACCAACTGCTTCTTCGAGGGTTTGGAGAAGGAGAGCTTTCTCTACTAGCTCGGCTAGCTCTGTGTAGTGAGAGTCGAGGAGAGCTACGAGGACGGAGTTGGAGTTTATTTGACCCGACACGGGTTTGGTGGCGGGTAATGCGGTGGCAAAGGAGGTGGTTAAGAGAATGAGAAGGAGCTTTGAGACGCCGAAGCAAGAAGCCATCGGCGATGGAAAGAGAGGAAGGAAGTGTCGGCAATGTGAAGAAAGAAGGAAGCTTGTGAAGAAGGGGAGAGGGAGATTCTGATGCTGATGTGAAATTTCTTCTTTCTTTTTAAAATGTTTTTGTTTTTTGTTTTTTGCTTTTATTTTATTTTATTGGTGAATGTAAATAGTGGGGTCTATTTGTTCAGATTTATGACAAACTTGAAGCCTCTTCTTTGGTCAGAGCCTTCTACTTGGTTCTGTTCAACAACTCAGCACTGTGTGACTGTGTCTCTCTGTCTTCGAGCTTTCGTGTCTGTTTCTGAATCGGTACAGTATCTGAACTTCACTGTTTTTAGTCAACTATTTGAACTACACTTTAAAGTAAAAACTTTCCCTCTTTGTATTTTTCTTTTTAAAAAAAATCGGTTATTTTGTTTGCAATTCAACGTACGACTCAAACAATTGTAAATCAATAATTAGTTGTCAGTCACTAATGATTTGCAAAATCAAACTGATAACCCGATGTGTTTACCTCGAATTTTATAGTATGATCCTAATTAAGCTTCATTGGTACAAATATTCCATGTTTCGTGGCAAGCACTTTTTCGAAGGTTCTTGAGAATGTATTGAGACACACAAAACACGTTAGATGTAAAAATATGTACCACCTCTTTTATGTTCAAATATTTTTCTCATAGAACGTAAAAACGATGTCTTGAGCTAACACATTAGTTTTCATTGGCGATTTTCATAAATATTAGCTGAGAGCATTGTCATGATAAGATTTGAGTTAGTTAGAAACATTATTATCATAAAATTTGAAATAATTATTTTAAAAAATTTTTTTTTTGCCGGAAGACCCTTAGTCGTAATGTATATCTGGTCATGTTACCTTCAATGTTGTATGTAATTCAATACTCCCTCCGTTTTATAATACTTGTTGTTTTGCTTTAGTGCACAAATATTTAGAAAGTTAGATTAAGTAAAAAAGTATTTTTAAAAATATAGTTTTTAAATCATTTAACCATTTTTTAAAAAGACGATAAAATCTAATTGGTTGAAGAGTTTTCAATAAAGTTAAAGTTAATTTTAAAATATCAAAACTTCATGTAAATTAAAACAAAATACATCATCTATATTGAAACGAAGGGAATATTATTTTTTGTAAAAAAATCAATACTAATCGTCTGCATTACTTGTATAAGATTTTTATACCATTGGCGATTTCATATCCGGGTTCTCTGTGCATTTTTGGTTTGTGGGTTTCATATTTAACATACTGTCGATTTGCTATTGACAACTGCTGCATAACTGTTAAAACTGGTTTCCTGTTGTTAGATATTACAAATCATTTCTTTGTAGATTGTTTTAAAATTTTATAGATCAGATTTTCTCAATTTATTATGAAAAAGCTCATTTGCTGCTGTAATGATATATGCGTAATCAGGTAAATTATTTAATTGTTTTCCGCGCACCGACATCTCAAAAATATATGCTGATATACTTTTTCTTTTTCTTTAGCATTACTCTCTGAATGGGTTTTATGAAGTTGGATCGTAAATGTCATAATTCACTTTGAGCTACCGGCTAAATGTTTGAAGATGGACTTTTATTTTAAAAAACTATCTAAACGACTTTCTAGTATCATTAGCCACAAATAGCGTGAAAATGTTTTTATTACTTAAACCAGTGAAGGAAGATAAGATGTCTTTCGTGGAAATGGATCGATTTAAGCTTTCGATCTAACATTGTGTCATTTTATAATAAGAACCTTTGTTTGCAAGACTTCAAACCAATGCAAGGGCATACAACATCAATATTATTATAATTACATGCTTAAGATTTACTGCAAAAATATGTCGTGACTATGAAATAACATCTTCAGACAGATCTACTTGAAAAGAAAATGAATATGGAGAAATTTTGTGAGATAGATATAAAATAAGGGGATGGGATACCGGATACGTAGGACTATGGTTTAAAGTCGAAGAGTAAGAGCATCAGCATCAACGTCCTTATTGGACGTCCTTAGTGTTTTTGGGTTTAAAAATAAATCAAAA
Source organism: Brassica napus (assembly GCF_020379485.1). Classification (NCBI taxonomy): domain Eukaryota; kingdom Viridiplantae; phylum Streptophyta; class Magnoliopsida; order Brassicales; family Brassicaceae; genus Brassica; species Brassica napus. The sequence continues at coordinate 8,543,330 of NC_063436.1, read as the reverse complement.
AGCCCAAAATCAAAACAAACGGATGTTAACTTAGATCTATTCGATGGGCGTCCTTAGTGGCACGTGTCGCGGTGAGAAGGGTCCGAGACGGTTAGGGCAAAACACGACATTCTTCAACACACATGAATTCTTCCTCTCCCGATCCTCTCTCGACGACGATTCATTTGGCGATAGGGTTCGTCGCACATCTTTCTCCAATCACGGCGACTTCTCTCGAAATCTCTCCATATATCTCCCTAATCTCTCCCCAATCTCTGTTCAGCTTCGATATCATCGGATTTTCCGTAGATTCATTTGAAGAAGGTATGTATCTTCTTCGTTAGGATCCCGATTTCGAATCTGTGTTGTGTGTAATCCTTAAATCGAATCTGTTTATAGTTTATATCTGAATCGAAACATGGGTTTAGTTTAGACCAACAATCGAATCTGCATGTTAGATTAAATCAGTCCTGAATTCGTTTAGTACCTCCTCTGAACCTAACCGTCTGAATCGAAATCTGGGTTTAGTTTAGACCAACAATCTGGGTTTAGTTTAGACCAACAATCGATTTTGTTTGGATGATTGGGTTTTGTTTTCGTGTTGTATCTCCTCTGAATCTGTGTTGTGAACAAAGAATCGTCAATATAGTATCGAATGTGTGTTTAGTTGCTATAGTTTCTTGAGAAACAAAGAATCGTCAATATGAAGTATCGAATGTGGGTTAAGTTGAATGTTTCTTTGCATTGTTTTACTTGCTATAGTTTCGTTGATAGATTGTGATGCTATGGTTTCTTGTGTGCCATTAGAGAACGATGCTATCATTTATTGCTTCTCATCAAACTTGATAGGTTGTACTTGTCTCAAAACAATATTCTAGGTCAGTTAGGAAGTAAGTATTATATTTCTGATAAAAACATTAACGAAACTTGATAGTTTTGTAGTTCTGTTAGGAAGTAACTTTTAAAATATCGTGGTCTGCTACTAGTGTAGTTAACGAAACTTGATTTCGACATTGTCAACTAGAGTTAATAGCTATGTACTTGTAGTTTAGTAATAAGTGTTGATTAGACTTAGGTAGATAATGGTTAGGTGTTATGGAGTTATTACCTGGTTATGTTTGTCCTATTTAATCAGATAGAATATGGTTGAGCTTTAGTATCTCCAAATCTTCTTTCTTTTTCTGTGGGAGTATCAGTCTCTTCTCTGTCCTTGTTGCCATGAAGCCAGGTAGCCAGTACCCTGGTTATGTAGATTTCCTTCATAGAGATGATGAGATCGATCTTGATACTCCTTATGAAGAATTTTATAACAATTGTGCTCTCGTACAAGAACCAGAAGATAGACAACGCCGTAATGTTCATGAAAGACACCGGGAAGAAGGCCACACCTTACTTTGGAATGATTATTTTGCCGACAATCCAACTTACTCTCCCGCTCTTTTCCGCCGACGGTTTCGAATGAACAAAAGTTTGTTCCTGCGTATTGTGAATCGTTTCTCAACAGAGATTCCGTATTTTCGACTATCAGAAGATTGTACCGGACGGACAAGTCTCACACCTCTACAAAAATGTACTGCAGCAATTCGACAATTGGCATACGGTGCTGCGGCGGACTCGGTGGACGAATATATCCGTCTAGGCGAATCAACAGCTCGAAAATGTTTGCACAAATTTACCGCCGGAATAATAACCTTGTTTGGCGAAGAATATCTACGACGTCCAACACAGGAGGATCTGCAAAGACTACTACATATCGGAGAACAACGTGGATTTCCGGGGATGCTTGGAAGCATCGACTGTATGCATTGGGAGTGGAAGAATTGCCCCACGGCTTGGAAAGGAATGTACTCACGAGGAACCGGAAAACCGACAATTGTGTTGGAGGCGGTAGCTTCGTATGACCTATGGATATGGCACGCGTTTTTTGGAGCACCAGGTACTATGAACGATCTAAATATTCTTGATCGATCACCTGTTTTTGACGATATTATTAATGGCATCGCGCCAGAAGTGAACTTCTATGTTAATGATAATCAGTACCATTTCGGATATTATCTCACTGATGGTATTTATCCGAAATGGGCGGCTTTTATTCAATCTATTCGACTACCACAAAATCAGAAGCATTCATTATTTGCTCAAACCCAAGAATCAGTTCGAAAAGATGTCGAGCGTGCCTTCGGAGTCCTTCAGGCTAGATTTGCCGTTGTCAAAAATCCGTCAAAGTTATGGGATAAAGAGAAAATAGGAAATGTTATGAGAGCATGTATCATACTCCATAATATGATTGTCGAAGATGAACGGTCATCATTCACTCAGTATAACAAATTTGAGTTTCAACCAAGAGAAGTTCCGGATACATTTACCGTCAACATGCCTTCGAATATCAGTGAAAATGTCGGCACTACAATGGATCGTCGAACAAGGCTTCGGAATAGACAAATCCATGAAAACTTAAAACACGATTTGATTGAAAATATATGGGCTAAATTTGGACATCTTCCGAATAATATGTAATTTTAAGTTTTTATGAATAAATTGTCAGTGTTTTAATTTCTGAACTTTGTATTTTTTTTCCACTAATAAAATGTTTGTAATTTTAAAACCAAGTTTAAAAAAAAATTTATAAACCTAAGGACCTATCAAAAGTCCCACCCATAATCAACATTTTAACAAAAGTCCTTAACCAAAGTCCTAAACTACATAAACTAATTAAATACTCTAAGGACCATTCTAAAAGTCCTATTGATGCACTTGCTCTAACGATTTGGAAACGCGCGTGAAAAGTCGTTAATTGTGATTTGAAACGGCGACGTTTCGTCTGCCGTTAGATTTTCCGTCGCCTTCGAACCGACACTGTCGTGGTAGTTGGCCTTCTCTCCTTTGAGTCGAAGCTCCGTTCCTAGTCCTACACCAACATTATAAAAGAGGAAACAACATAAAAGAGGAAACAACATAAAAGAGGAAACAACATTGGAATTTTTTTTATATAATTTGCATTCTCCTAGTAACTGAATTTGGTTAAGGAGCTCATGACTCGTAACATAAAAGACTTCTTCACTTTTAAAATTTATTATATTCATGATTCATCTTACTTTTTAGACTATATTGGGAAAAAAAATTATCAGTTAGAAAAATATTTTTATGACATATTTTTGTTATACAAAAAATTGGAGTGAGATGCATATCCATATTTAAAACGCAAAGTCAAAATTTTAAGAATTTTTATATTCATGAAAAGAACTATTTGTAGGATAATAATTGAAAATGCATTGTACATCCACTTTCCGGGTAGATGCGAGATGTATGTCCATTGAAAATATTCTGAAGATCTTATAGAATGACATTATTAATGTATAATTTAGATATCCTGAAATTATATTATCGTTGATTTGATTCTTCCAAATCAAAGATTGACATGACATTTAATCTTCTGAGTTCTGACTCATTTTCTGTAAACATAAACCACTTTTTTGTTAATTACGTTGTCTCTCTTATAATATAAAACTAGATTTTGACCCGCACGCCCGTGCGGGTCTATTTTTTTAAAAAAAAGTATGATGATATTTGCTTCTTATGTCACTATTTAGGGTTGAGTAAAAAACTTGAATTCGAAGATTCAAACCGATCTTAATCCGAATAAGTAGTACTAAATCCGAACCAGAATTGATTAAATATCTAAATTATTCAAAATTTTGGTATTTGAATAATTGAAACCTAATCCGATCCGAACCGAATTATTTTGGGTATCCAAAATAGATTTATATACTTATATATATGATACTTTTAAGTTCGCATAAATGCTTGAAAATATATACAAATAATTAAACGTAAATATCTTAAATAGTTAAAAAAATACTCAAAACTCTAAAAATACTTAAATAATTATTAATTCTCTATCCAAATATTTAAACCAAACCTATTTAAATTGGTTATCCAAATCAGAACCAAATCTTCAAAGATCTGAACTGAACACGAAATCCCAAAAAGACCCGAAAACGAATCCGAACGTCCACCCCTAATCACTATTATATATATCCTATATGTGTTATCATAGGTTACAAAATATGTGTTATCATATAACTAATCGTATTTTATACGTACCATCAAATAAGTTTTCTTATAATTAATAATATTTTATACGTACAATCATATAAATAATCACATATTATATTTTAAAACTTAATGTGAAATATAAAACCATAATTTAAGTTGGTGTTTGAAATTGGATTTTGTATTGTATTTTTATTATATATATTTAAAAAAATTATAATAGTTATTGGAAAATATGTTAGTAAAAATCAAATTTTGAATATATGTATATTTTTGAATGAATTTTTGATATAAATTAATTTTAAATTATTATTTTGATTTGAATATATATATCAAGTAACATAGATCCATTACTTTTTAATATAATGTAATTGACTTTCAATTTTTTTTAGTAGCATAAGCCCATTATTGTTTTTTCTAATTTATTGCTATCCATGTTTCCAAACAGTACTATTTTTTAACTACTATTCATATTGCCAAACAATCCCAATGTGTACTTCAACTTTAATAATATAGATAAGCTAAACAGCGGATTACTACTATATATATACATGAACTTCACCATGTTCTTATTTTTGTGTCTTTTGTTCTTTTGTGTCTTTCTTATTGTCGATCAAATTTCATGGTTCAAGATACTTATTTTTGGCGATGAAATGTTGTCAGAAAATACCATCGATCGATGTTCTTGGACTACTCACATGTCTCCTTTTCATTCGTGAAAGATTTGCCCACAACTTCGGGTTTGATTGGAAACATCATAAATCAGAGTAAAAAAAAAGAAAAATAAAATGAGAAGAATTAATTATCTAATGCGTTGCTCTGGTTTACTCTTCACTATTCTAGAATAGAATAAAAATGTGGTGGAAAATCAGTAATAACTGACCAAATATTTTGTTTTCTAGCGTAACTGAATGGAAACTTTTTTCTACCTTTTCCAACCTGATTGGATGTATTTAAGTGGGATTGAGAGTAAAAATATTTACTCCAACTTTTATTACTCTAACAATACCATCCAATCATACTCTTCATTTCTGAAGTTTTTGTCATGAAAATATAATAATCAAATAATTTTTTTTTTTAATAATAGTTCTTTTGTTTCATAAAAAGTGTTACTTAGATATTTTTCACACATATTAAATAAATGATTGAAATGTATTTATATTTTCATTAATTACAACTAGTTAATCAGTAGCATTTGAGATAAACAAATTTATTTATAAGATCAATGTATTTTACAATTAATATTTAACTGAAATTGATTATAAATTGATATTTATTTAGAAACAGAGAGAGTGTTTAATAAACAGTTTAAACACTAAATTACCTTACATCATAAACTTTGAATCCTATTTACATTTTCTAAATATTAAACCTTAAAGTTTCACTAAATCTAAACTCAAAGATATAAATATTACATTTTATATATAAAGAGTATTTCTATATATATATATATATTAACTTTTTAATAAAGGATATTTTAGAAAGAGTATTTCTATGATTTTAACAAAAGCTATTTCCATGTGTGTTTTTTTTTGAACAATTTCTTTTCTCATATTACGTTTGATATAGCATTTTTATATACTACATATGATCTAATGGTAAGACTACCTTTTACAAATGCTTTTAAAATAATACTCTTTATAGCAGATTATGGTTTCTGGCTGGTCGTAACTAATACGTTAATCTTATTTATCAGTGGTCTCAGACTCCCAGTTGATACAAATCCGAATATTCGAAACATACTTGGCGTCCATCGACATAAATAACAACATGGTGTATTGGTGTGACATATGTAGTCCACTTTACCTCCTAATTTTGGGATTATAGCTATTACAAAATAAATGCATTCTACACGAAATAAGAAAACTTAATTTATAAGAATGCTAGATAATATTTTAAAAGTCTGTGCTGAATGAAAGTTGACTATGTTACAAAACTTGACTTGTTTGTTGGATTCTTCTTCTTCCATCCTCCAATTTTGATTTCCGATTTTTCCGCCGATACTCTACGTTGTTCCCTGACGGCTCCATCACGTCCTCTGCAAAACTCACCTTTTTCTTTTTCTTCTTCTTCTCCTTATTCTTCATATCTACACATTTAAAAAAAAAGTCAAAAATTTGAATAAATAACTTAGAACACATCAATGGTTTTTTTTATAAAAATATGGGATTATGATATTAAAATCAATTTGGCAAAAAAAGAAGAAGATATTAGTACCAAGTTGAAGTTCAAGCTTCTCCATGTGATAGGAGAGGAGACGTTTGTGTAACTGAGCCACAAGGAGCACCACGCTTCCGGAGACGGCAAAGACTGTCATGAACCCAGTGGAGCTGTCCATATATCTTCTTGTTTGAAATATTGGTTTGTGTTAATATGGATGAGAGGGTAAAGCAATTTGGGGGTATGGTGACATAGTCAGAGTTTCGAGGAAGGGAAGCATCGTGATGAAGAAAAGTAGAGAGACTTTGGTAGTATTCTTGTTCATTATTAATGAAACTGTTCTTTTCCAACTAATAAAACTGTTTTTATTATTTTTATTGAGTGTTGAAACTTGAAAAACAACAAAATAATTAAGGCATGGAAGTGGAAGATGTTTTGGAAAATAAGTGGTAGGTGAAACTTTGCATTACTAACATGTAAAGAGATACACACAACGATTTAAAAAAAATGTATTTACTAGTTAAATATTTGGATTAAAAGCTGAGCTAAATTTAAATGTTTGGAGTTGTAACATTATCTTATTTTTGCAGTGAGACGGATAAAAATAAACGATCAAGAGCATCTCTAATAGTTTACTTTATTTTTTACTCTAAAATAAAATAATTCTATAATAGAGTTTAAATTTGCTTCAGTAAAAAATAAAGTAATGAATAAAAAAACAAGTTATTCTATATTTGTAATAAATTTATTTTTCACTTTATTATAAAGTAAAAAATATAGTATCTTTAAAACATTTTTATTCTATAGGTTGTGAACTACTGCTAACTATTTCGAGTGTCATGCTTGGGCAGATGTCTATGCGCACGTAAATTGGAATCACTGAGAAAAAAATTACCGAAAATTCTTCCCTGATCCTTTGCGCAAGTTTCTTTCTTCTAGAAACAGTGATTTCTTATCACACAAGCATCTTTGATCTTTTGTTCGTATAAACAACTCTCAACCTGAGTTTTTTTCCGCTATATAATTCTTCGTGAATAACTTTTGTTTTTAGGGTTTATTTGCTAAATAGCCAAAAAAAAAAGGGAAATTAAATTTTGAGAGAGAGAGTAGAAAGAGATAGGAAGAGAAAGTAGGAGAGAGGGGGTGTTTTTAGTTAGTTAGTGAATTTTGTTTTTTTTTTGTGGTTAATGGGTGCAATTTCCCTTGTTTTTAATAAGGGTGATTATATGATTCCAAGTCCAATTACGAACCTTAAGTCCTACTGGATTTAGGACACACTGATTTTTTTTAAAAAAATCCTATTTACAAAACAAATCTCTAAGTTCCGATAAACTTAAAAATCATAATTTATATAAGACCCATTTATGCTTTGTTCTAAACTATTCATAAAAAAAACTATGCTCGAAACTTTGTGTTGTTAGTGGAAAGAAAATACTACATTTGCTTAATTAATAAACATTTTCAAGCTTTTTACTCATTAACCATAAATTAAAATTTGATTATAAATGTATTTACGTCGACCAAAAAGAGTATTATTTACCGTAATTAATTATTTTCAATTAATTTAAATTTGATAGCTTGATAAATCAATTCCTTTAAAAATATATAACTATTATTAGCTAAACAACTCTAAAAAACGTAAAATTTTATATTATAAAATTTAAAACAAATTTTACATATTTATCTTCAAAGGCAGCTTTTAAAATATTTATCTTTTAGAAATAAAAAGAGTATTCCTAGAAATAAAAAAGTATAAACAAATACAACTTGAAATTGATTCAAAGATAAATCAACTTCTGTCTATTCAAAGAAATTTGCTGGGTCTTTGCAAAGTGGATAATATCATATTGAATATTTGTTGGTTCAAAAGGGTTAAAGAAAACGGATTTAACTTGGAGATGTAGATGAGTTTTGAGATCCAAATTTTATCAAGTCAATGCTTTATTGGACCTTGTGTGGTCAAGCCGAAGCTATAATGATTTTATGGCAGAGATTCATAAGAGAAGAAAGAGAAATAAGTCTTCATCTGTAGAGAAAGATTGGGTGATTCAGATGATCCAGCTGCTATCATCCTTCTTCAACTTGGATTCCTCAGACCAAGTTTGCTCTACACGTTCCCACACCAACCCTTCACCTTCCTGCACATTCCACAAACATACAATCATCAACTAAACTCCAAAAGCTGCTCTTATAACATCATCATACCTTTGCGGTGAACTTGACAGTGGTTGTGCAGCCTCTGCGTTCTTCCCCTGCAATAGAAACTGGTCTTAGATTCTCATGAGTTTTTGAGTTATATAGATGACGCAAGAGAGTTACCACTCTGTTCCCATTTATCAAGCTTTACTATCCATGTCCCATGAGCGCTCTCTGTTGCCAAGACTTGATCTACCCAAACCCGAAACTTCTTCCCTTGCTTGTCTCCATGGTACTTACGCAGCTCATCAATGGTATCAACCAGAGACTTTTCAGCACCAGATGGATGGACAAACACACCTCCAGGATGCTGATACAAAAAGGCAAATATGTTATCCCACTGCAAATACATTTATCTAAATTTCTATTTACATACTCACACATGAAGCCTTGAGGCTAGCTATGTACGCCTCACTGTTCTCAACCTCACCACGTCTCCACCTCTCATAAAACAAGAAAAACTTCACAACCTCATGACCAGGGTTCACATTCTCATCAGCCTTGCACTCCAAGAAGTCAGAGACATCTCTCGGAGAAAGGCTTGGACCAAGCTTGAACTCACCAATGGCCTGTATAATCCCACCAGCACACCTCTCCTTCGCATGGATCACCTTCGGGTTGTCCTTCGCATTCTCAGCGTGCCACTTCAACAGCTCCTCCTGAGCATTGCTCACCATGACGCCGTAAACATCAGGAACGCTAAAGAGCTCAGCATCGTTCCCAGAGTCTCCACAAGCGAGAGTGTTCACAGGGAGTTTCCCTTCGCTCTTGAGCTTCTTGAGGAGGTAAGCAAGCGCTTGTCCCTTCCCAGCACCTTGTGGTAATATATCCAAATCCATACCTCCGCTGTAGATTATCTTCACATCCAACTGAAAAACAAACCACCACAAAACAGAACGGTAAACTCTAGTTGTTGCTATTACAACATAATCAAAAGCAAAACCTCACCCCACGTTTCTCCAACCGCTGTGAAAGCTCTTTAGTCACTTCATGTGCCTTACTCTTGTCAACGTAAAAGCTAACCTTGTGTGGCCTCTGCTCAGTTTCCGCCTACATACAGTAATCACACACTCTGAGCCATTGTACTAATGAAGAGTTACATTGCAAAAAGATATATACTTTTACCTGAAGAGTTAACTCAGAGAAGTTACCGGTCTCTTCTTTAACAACACCCAAGTCCCATTTGTTATTCAAGGTATCAACCCAACCATTATCAGGAACCATGGAGTTACCATAAGTAATCTCAGTGCCAACAGACATGATGGTGACGTCAGGGGTTAACAAAGGCTTCTCCTTTCTTAGTTCTTTGTAAAGAGTCGGTGATCTTCCGGTGGAGAAGACAAGAAGAGAGTCATGGCGATAAGCGTGTTCCCACAGTGAATTGAATCTTAACAGAGAGAGGTTCTCAGGGTCATGATGATCAACCTGCAAACACACATGACACAGATCAATAAAGACAAAACCTTTACTTGTTGATTGTAAAAAAAGGTGAAGGAAAGGTTAAAGCTTTCACCATGGTGTGATCAAGATCGGAGACAATCATGAGACGAGCAGGAGATGTTAGCCGCTCCATGATTACTCTGTAAGAACACCACTAAACTAGAACAGATTATGATCTATGGTGATTCAACGCATGAGAATCACACGCTCATTGGTGAGGTTGTAAGTTCGATTCACAGGAAAATCAGAAAATAAAAACGAAAATGAAGAGGAGGAAGAGAGAGAGTGAACAACGTACCACAAGAGAATAAAGATTCACCACAAAATTGAGATGGAGTTCGTGCTGTCCTTTCGATTGCTTTTAAAATAGAAATATTATTTTCGATTAAAGATTTGTAATATAAAAAAAATAGAGCCAAATTTTACTAAACCTACACGTCTACATATCTGACGGCTGTCAGCAGTCTACGCAATATTCTTTTTAATATTAATTAATTAAGTAAATACACTTTACTAATCTCCCCCACTGGCAACAGATCATCATCCCCTATACTATATTTGCAAAATGATTTTGACACATGTTTTTCTATAATCATTTTTACAAAAACAATGATGACATGACTAACAAGATTAATGACATGACTTATAGTTAATATGACATGGATAATCACATTTATTATTAACATATATTTTTGGTAAATTTTATAGAATATGGCAATAACTAATACATTACATTTAATGTTGATTTATATTTTTGGTAAACTTCTTAAAATATGGTAATAATTCATAAATCATCACTAAAATAAATATATTGAAATATGCATTATAATTTCAAAATACATTATTTAATTGTATTTTTATAATTATACAATTTTTATTACTAATATTTTCAAAAAATTTTACATCTTTTTAAAAATATTAATAAATTGTTAATCGTAATTTCATTAGTTTCTTTTAGATATCTACAAATTTTATAAATATTATTTAGTTATAATTTTTAATAACTATACAATTTTTATATGATTTTTAGTAATTTTATACAAGTTGATTTAATACATTTAACCAAAATAAATAGATAAATTTTTTATCTAAGATTTGAATTTTAAACATATTACATATATATTATTAAATGTAATTTAAAATAAACAAAATTATTTTTTTGCTTATTTTATGCTTAAATAATCAAATTTATATTAAATATTAGTCAAAAATAACAAAATATATAATATTAATAAATTTCATTTTAAATATAGTTTAATTTTTAAAAAATTTATCACTGCACATGGTGTAGAAAAACACCTAGTTAGCCTATAAACACCTATTTTCTCGTTTTTAATTAACCAATAGAACAATCAAGATTTTCTTATTTTAAAAATAAAAATTTCAAATAAAAGCATTGTAGATTGTCAAGTGCAAGTTCAAGAATCTTAGAGATGCCTTTCGGACATAGATGCAGGAAATTTTTAGCAATTGGATACAACAAAAAGTTTCTAAACCGATTACTTACAAGACATGAAATTTGAACAACACTAATCATAAAAGGAGTTGACCTTATGATGATGTCACTTGTCCTCTTTGGGGTCAAACCAGAAGATGACCCCCATTATTCTTCACGGATTTTTTTTGTCGCTTGACACCAAACTCTTGTGCCAAAAGAAGTTATTAATAAATCCTACTATTCACATATTTTATGGAGTATTAATATGGATATATGATCAGGATCAAACGACCGTTTTTTACTGGTTAATTAGCAATATAAACAGTTTTCTTACATCTTTGTCATCTCAAAATGACATTAAGGTTCACGCGCGATCACTGATGGCGCATGAAAGTCTATAGGGTTTGTTGTTCTTGTGAGTTACTGTTTATGTGCTCATTCTCGTTAGACCTCAATCTCAAAGAGAAAGAACTAACTTTGTTAAGGATTAACCTACTAATTAATCATTGAGCACTTGGGTTTTTTTTGTGAATGTTTCCGGTCACAGTTAGATTTTGACATGTTGTGAAGACAATTTGAGTCGAGGAAAGCAATAATGCTGACAGTGTTCTCGTGATCTTGAGACTAGTTCTACAGCATTTCCACTGGTCCTTACTATTCCACCTAGTTCTTGTTTTTTTTTTGTTGGCTTTGTGTAATGATGCGATTTATATATATGTTCTTTTACAAAAATTTTGTTAGGAACCTGAACCCATTGACTAGGAGTCTGGGACTTGTATTGCAAAAATATTGGGTCTGGACTGGCATAGTGGACATTTACAAGCAAGCTTATGACAGTAATTTAAGTTTATTGCTCTGCAGGCACTGAATTGAGATCCCCAAGTATGTCGACACTGTAAAAATATAAGCCTAAGCTTGATGCTTTGGTGAGGATTACCATCGAAACTCTAGATTGTAAACACGTGAATATTATTACAGTGTAGTTAGCTTGAGAAAGAAATAGTTCATGTCCAAGAGATTAGCATAAGTAATGTCCAATTAATTGTTTAATAAAGTTTGATTATATCAACAAGGAGGTAACCTCATATATTACATGGTTGTGTTTTTTGAGTCTCACCAGAAAACTGAAATGAAGTTGGATGATGAAATCCGCAACGACTACTGGAGATACTGACCGTTACTTATTACTTCCAAACCACATTATTGCTCTTAAACTGTAGCTATGAAGTACAGAAGTGGCATGAAACCTACAGTTTGGTTCCGCGGGTTCTACCGTCCGGACACATCGGTGATAGTGACATTGTTGTTAGAGGCTTCAGAGGACTCAGCTTCTGAAACACCGTTCCTCGACACAAAAGCAGGGTGTCTCGGTTCTGGAATGTCTGCAACCTCGCTGCTGAGCATCGAGCATACTGTAGCAACACTTGGCCTACGGTTAGCAGCTTCTTGCACACACAAAAGTCCAATGTGAACGCATTTTCTTATCTCTTTCTCAAATAATGTGTCAAAGATCTCAGGATCTACAAGACCACTAATCTCCCCTTCCTTCCACATTGACCATGCCTACACGTCAGACAAAACTTTCAAGAGAACTGTCACTTAAGTAGAGTTAGGAGAGAGAGAGAGAGAGAGGCAGAGACTCACACAAGCTAGAAGACTCGAGCTTGAGTTTCTTCTTCCACTGACAAACTCTAAGAGTATCACACCTAAGCTGAACACATCAGACTTCTCTGAGAACTGTCCTCTCATTGCATACTCCGGTGACATATAGCCGCTGGATTATAAAAACAATTATCACTTTTTAGGACATGTTTATGTAAGAAGGTGTAACGTATGGAGTTAACTAGAGTATTTCCAATATAAAACTTCATTTTAAAAATGGAGTAACTCCATAATAGAGTTGAGTTTACTCCAACTCTATTTCTAAAAATGAAGTGAAAAATAGAGAAATAAATAAAAAATAAAATAATTATTCCATTTATGAAGTGGGGTTGGAGATACTCTTACTATGTTCCAACGACCCTATGGGTCTTTGCTTCATCTTCATTCCCTGAGAAAATCTTAGCCAACCCGAAGTCAGATATTTTGGGAATCAGATTCTCATCTAACAAGATGTTGCTAGCTTTTAGATCTCTGTGAATGATTCTCAGCCTAGAATCTCTGTGAAGGTACAGAAGACCTCTACATATTCCATTTATAATGTCAAACCTCGTCTTCCAGTCAAGAAGCTTTGCCTTAGTTGGGTCTGAACAACAACAACAACAACACATTAATTAGCTTTCTGTTAACTCAGCTTGTGTTAGTTAACATTAGAACATAGTTTTGAAAACAAAAACAATATTACCAAATAGATAATAGTCTAAGCTTTTGTTTGGCATGAACTCATAGACTAACATCCTTTCTTCTCCTGCAATGCAGCAACCAAGTAGTTTCACCAGGTTCCTGTGTTGCAACTTAGAAATCACAACCACTTCGTTAACAAGCTCCTCAAGGCCTTGTCCAGATGCTTGTGACAGTCTCTTCACTGCAATCTCTTGTCCTTCTTGTAACTTCCCCTGCAAGCAACACAGAAACATGTCAAAGAGTTCTTGGAGTCTGACATAAACTGTAAGAGTCATACTTACTTTGTAAACAGGACCAAACCCTCCTTGTCCGAGCTTATTACTCAGAGAGAAATTATCAGTCGCTGCAGCTAACACTTGAAACTCAAACAATGGTAGCTCTTTCATCTTTCCTTTACCCCCACCAGCTAAAGCTTCTACTCTCTCAAATATCTCCTCTGCTTCTGTTCCTCCGTTCTTTCTCCCTGAGAACAAAACCGAATCCAAAACATAAAATGTCTAATGCTTATAAGAAGAAAACATATATAGTTCAGTTAAACTCTGACCTCTTCTCTTTTTGACAATCCTTTGTACTAAAAGACCACAAGCTGCCACAACAAAAACACCACTTGCCAATGATGTACAGATGATAACCGGCCTTCTGTCCGGCTTTTCAGAATGTGCAAGACGGATATAAAGATCCATTCCACCACCAGATAGATCCTGTGAATCAACTAAGCTTACGTTCCAAGTCATGCAACCATAACCTAAACCATGAGCAAAAGCTATACAAGAACATGTCTGCAAACAAGTCCTTAAGCATTCTGGTTCACTAGCTTCCGATCTTCTTGCAAAGTCAGGCAGTTTCACTCGTCTAAGCCTCATAAACCCATCAGCAGAACTCCCATTACTGTTCTGTCTTTCACACTGCAAAGGCGCCTTTCTTATGCATCCACCACTAGAGTTTCCAGTGTTCCATGCTATGAAGTTACTTGGCTTAAACCCTTTAAAGCAAGAACAAGGAGGCGTTTTCAGGGGACTGCAAGTAGCGAACTGACCACATCTTCTGTAAACATCACATTCAGTTGCCGGAACTTGGTCTCCGACCGTCCAGTTTCTCTTAGCTTCACTCCAATCTCTCCTGATCACTGATCCTTTATAGTCCAAGTAGAAGTGTCTTAACGTCGAGTCATTAGCAAATGACATGGTGACTGTTCCATTAGTATCATCGTTAACTATGAATCTATAGAGAAAGACTCCTGTATACTTATCCGGTAGACCGTTAAACATCTGACCATTCCACGGTCCACTGCGCCACACGGTAGCATTGTTGTGCTTCACAATGTGGATCTCTGGATATGCAGCAAGAACGAATGCAGCAGTGTAGCTTCCAGGGGAAGGATCTGAAGGTGTTTTCCAAGAAGTTATTGTGATGTTCCCTCCTCCTGTTCTTGCGTTTGTACCAACCAACATATTTGGCAACCAAGAATCAGTTGGATACTCGAAACTCTCCCAAAGATATGCATCGGTATTAGCATCTTTCATCACGAGGTTCCCTGAATCCAGAAGCTCAGCGAGGACTGTAGAATTGGCAGGAGCTTGAGTAGAGAGGTTAGTTGACCATAGAAGACGCCTGTGACCATCCGTGACTACGAGGTTTCCATCTTCAGATACAGAGATAACTCCAGAGGAGTCATTGATCGGCTTATCTTTGTTAGCAACCCATATCACAGTTTGTACAGGAATGCTGTTATACCATATACCAGCATACCTACTTGTGGAGTTAACAGGGCTGAAGAAACCGAACCTGAACGTGCCTAAGCTGGAGAGTATGGTCTCAGTATCACTGAGGTTGCCAGAAAAGAATGTTCTCTCATGAGCCATACTGACATTTAAGAAGAAGCAAGACAGTAAAAGAACAAGAACAAAGGGACTCATTGCTTTGTTTTCTTAATATTTTCTTTCCTAGAAAGAAACTAAACACAATAGATCTAAATGTAGCATGATGTTATAATTAAATGTAGCATTCAAGACTCATAGGTGTACCGGTGTGGTGATTGGTGAGGATTAAATTCTCATGAGAAGAGTCCAAGTATTGTTACTGTCCAGTGTCCTGTGACACTGTTCTATGAAGTCGTCGTTACAGTCAAACAATCAACCTTGGAACCAAAGTTTTATAATGAGTGGATGAAACCGTCTTTGATACACAACAAAACAATTAACCTTTTTTTGTTTTTGTCAAAATTTGCAAAAGTAGCATTTAACAAAAGAGGTGTATCTGTGGCTTAACCTGTCCCCCCAAAAAAGCAAAGTAAAAGCCCATTAGCAAAGCTTCTTCTGACCAAGCTGATCAGCCATTACAACTTCCTCGTTCTTCTGCATAGCTTTCTTGGCCAGCTCATAGCCAGCAAAGTTCATGGCACCAAGAGGAGCCACCCAGAAGAACCTCGGGACTGCTCCTTTGAACAAACCAAGCGGTCCCTCCTGGCGCAGAATCGAGATAGCAACCATAGACATTGAGATGGGTCTCCCTGGTGTTGCAGTCATCATTCTCGTCTTCATCACATCAAATGGCGTTGTCACAACTGCTGCTATACCTCCTGACACCGCCCCAACCGCTATTGTCTCCCATGCCTCCAGTTCTCTTCCCAGTGCTTGCGCCACCATCTACAAAAAACCCACACAAACTTATCATCTCGGCTTTTAATGACCCTTTTGATTATCTCATCATCTGGATTATGTTACCTTTTTGGACTCTGCATACAGTCCCATGCCAACAACGTATAGTGGAACTTCACGGCAAAGAGTTGCGCCTGTCCCACGGAAGAAACCCCCTGGACCGTCTTGCTTCCACGTCCCTACAATGGCTTCCCCTACATTGTTAAACATGCCAGCTTGCAACCTCTGCTTCAACACCTCACATGGAATCCGCACAGCCGTGCCTAATAGCGTGCTGCAGAATGAAGCAATCGATTGAACCTGCATCAAAATGCCCAACATTTCTTATTCAGTACAGAACACTTACTAAACCAAGCAATTAAGAGATCTCGTAGCTCTAGCAGCAGCAGGTATTCATTACTGTCGCCAGATATTTTGCATAACTACTAGTACTTTATGAGAAATGAGATGCCACTAATAGTGAGCATACCATGAGACAAAAACAATTAAGGAAAAACTATATAAACTTGAAGTACAAAATTGGAATCTTGACAAAACCAGCCAAAAAAGTGAGTACAGTGATGATCATCACCTGAATTTCTGGGAGATTGGGAGCAAAATTGATCAACACAAGTTTACTTGCTTCGAATATTCCTGTCCGCAGGCCATGGCTACAGCAATGAAAGAGAGAATAAGACACACTGGAAACAAAATTTAACTAGTAGAAAGTCAAATTATCCTTTGAGTTGAAACAATTAAAAAAGACCTTGAAAATTGTCCAAGAATTGCTGGAATAGAACCCTTGTATACTCCTCGGACACCAATCTCTGGAAGCTTTGCTATTACTTCAGGAAATGACAAGGTTGATGCTTGCACACGTGTCTGGCAACAAAAGTGAATAATGAAACCACCAAACCAAGAAACCATCAAACATATTCAGCTGCAAAGGTAACAAGAGGACTCACCTTGATTGTGTCAATCGGATGCATAAGGGAAGTGGAGAGAGCAGAGGCAAGTCCTCCCGCTAATGCAGATTTTAGAACATCTCCAGCAGGCAAGGCCACAGGGGGTGCAACAGCAACAACCGTCGCCGCTTCAAACCAGATGTTACTATACAAGAAAACAATACCACCAATCATCATTTGTAGTACAACAAAACAAAAACATCAAATCTTGTTCTACAAACAAAGAATTATGCTTACCGAGGATCATCCTGTAACCGCTCATACGGCAGCAAAACCATGAAATTACGGAAATGTCCATAAGAGATAGACTCTTCAGTATCAGCCATCAAGAACCTCATCATGGCAATAGCATTCTCTTCATTAGCAGGAAGCCCTGCGTTATTCAGCGACGCCAATATCTCACTCTTCTGAAGAGTACCGGACTTGGTCAAACAGAGAGAAGTATAGGCACGGAGGATGGTCGGCTCCTTCTGTTCCATCAAGGACAAAAACTGCTTCCAACCAAACGATTTCGAGAAGAGATGACTCCTCGCTCGTCTCATAAAATCCTTGGCGTATCTTCTTGGCAACTTTCTTCTCCTCATTGCAATCTCCAGATCTTCCAAAGTCACTTTGCCATCACCATCTCTATCTAACTCTTCAAAGAATCTCCTGCCTTCAGACTCGGTGTATCTGAAAAAGTCCTGAACAGAGATAAGTTTCTTCTTGTCCGGATGATCTCCTGAAGGTCGTCCTAACTGAGGCAAAAGCTCGATAAGTTCTGTCAACGAAATAGTAGACAGTGTGGACTTCAAGCGCTCTACGTTAGACAAAGGTATACTCAATAGTCCACTAGCCAGACTCTGCCGAGAATCAACAGCACTTTCCTCCTTACTACCAGCAGTACTTTCATCACCGTCTTCGCTCACGGGAGATGTCAAGCCAACTATACCTGACGCCACGTCTCCAACTCTAGCAAACATCAAGTTCCCGAGGAACCCATTCACATCGAGCTTTCTAGCGTCCCATATGTTAAAGACAAGAGGACTAGCTTCCTTGGAACTGTCCTGCACAAACTGGTCTAGCTTCTGGAGATTCTGAGCTAGCATTTCGATGACGAAACCCATTGCGCATTCAATCGAAAAGGGGTTTCCTTCCTTTTCTACAGACTTAGCCTTTGATCTAAGGTTGTGTCTACGTGAATGCAAGAGACTGCTCTCATCTCTGTGAACCCTCTTCTTGAAGGGAATGGGAAAAGCATGGGCAAAGCCACTAACCAACAAAGACCAAGTCATTGCGAACTTAAAGCAGTTCGTACAAGAACCATCATCATCTTCTTTCTCCAAGAACTTGTCTTTCTTCTTCTTCTTGACCAATCCATTTCCACGGCTCAGCTTCACGTTCGCTAGATTAGGTGAAAACATGCCAAAGAGTGACTTCACAGGGATCTTTACAGACAAACCTTTCTTCTGAACACTGTTTACATTGTCCTCAGACTCTGGACAAATACAAACCCGCTTCTTCCTGTTTCTTCCCAAACGAAAGTCCTTCTCTTTGCTTACCCAACAGCTCTCGATGTCTCTCGCAGCCTTTTTAACCCCAAGCTCGATGGGAAGAAGAGCATCTTTCACCACTTGGATTGAATTGAATATGGTCTCGATAGGATCGTTCCCTGACACCATTGCGTCACCGCAACATCCAATGGGTCAGCAGAAAATCGAATCAAGAACACGAACTCGTCAACCCTAAGAACAAAAACGGACGAATCAGATGTCAAAGAGTATCTGAAGGAGGCGGAAATGGATAAAGATGGGAGCTTTAAGGCTTTTAAACGTAGATGCTGAGAGTGAGAGAGAGAGAGAGAGAGCAGATATGGTGGGAGTGGGAAGAGGCGAGCATGAAAGGATGATGAACAGAGTTTTTAAAGGTTGAAGCTTTTGTGTTTACCATTTACTTTCCTTCTTTCTCTTACAAAAAGAAAAATTAAAAAGAATTTCGAAGAAGATAATTAATATTTAATGTTATACGATTTCGCACGTAATGGATAAGTCATGTCCAGATCTCGTATTATAATAACTTTTTAGCGAATAAACAAAAATAAATTGAAATTAAAATCACTCGAAACTAATAAGCAACTAAAATTTAAATGATTCGAAATGCTTTACACCATCATTATTAAATATTTTTAACTTATTTCTCATTTAAAAAAAAAATCAAACATAACTTTAACCTCGATTTCTTAAATTCTAAAAATACTCTAATAAAATATCAATACATTTATTTTTTGCATTATAAAGATTTAATTAAAAAATCTTAATAATAATGTCCTTATATTATTATGTTTTTCAGAAGAATTAAAAAAAAAGTTTTGTGGAGGGAGTTGCTAATAGGGGGAATGAATGGATAGAGGTTGACGTAAGATGTTGCTGGAGCCTCGCGACACGTGGACTTATGTTTTCCATTAATGGATTTATTTATGAAAAAAGACAAAAACCCTTCTGCTTAGAAGTTTGTTGTTGTTATGTTACGTCACAAAGAGACCACAAAGCAAACAAAGATTTTGAGTCTTTTATGTCGCTAAGAGACCACAAAGCCAATGGTCTGCGTACAATCTCCACTTTAACAATGCATTGCTATAAGCCTATAACAAAGACAGAGATGATTCTAGTGGAGCATCAAAAGGGGGATCCGCTGCCTTTGGTTTTGCCGAGCATGACGTCTTTAGCTTCATTGATCTTAGAGGCCAAGAAATGGCTACCACCTGCATCTGGATGGTTTGCAACCATCACTTTCCTGTGTGCTTCCTTCACCTTCTCGGCCGGAACATTCTCCCTGTGTGTTGTTTTCAATCACAAACACACACATTTTAAAAACAATGTACACTTTCCTCAATGAAACCATTGCTAAATGCAAAGCAAATTGATCACACAAAAGCTTTCACCTGATGCCAAGAATAAGAGCAGCTTCTCTTTTGGTCATGGTAGGCTGGAAACCTCCTTCATAGAATTTCTTGATTTTGGGCCGTGGTGGCCTAGCCTTGAAGGCTTGCCAAGCTTGGATACCATATCTACCAGCAAGTGCAGTCGCAGCTACCGCAACTCCCGCCAAAAATGGTGTAGCCTGATGTACCAACACACATAACCAAATCATCCATTCGTATATGATAACACACAACAATTGGAATTAATCAAATAAGGGATCAAGGACATACACACATAGGCATTAATGAAAGAAGGTTAAACTAAGAAGTATATAGCAAATTATGGCTTCTATGGTAGCTTAACTCAAACCAAACAGACTCACTTCCTTACAAATGGAAAAAGAAGAGACAAGACAATGCCAAACTCATGACTTTTTCAAAGATTTTATGGATCGTTTCCTATTAAAGAAAGAGAATAACTAATCGAATCAGTTTAACAATATCCTGAAAAATCATTACCTAATTAAAATGAAAGGCCAATTGATTTTCACAAAACTGGTGTGAACATTAAAATCAGATTTTCACAAACTTGTTTACCTTTATAGATCTGAGCTAGTTGATATACGAACACAACAAAGTGGACAAAATTAGTTATCTCGTTAAGTGTTATCTCTTACTAGAATAAAGGTTTTATAGACAAACTCAAAAAGTACATTCAATATAATATTTTTGCTTTTCAGGCAGAAGTAGAAGGATAAATAGAAAAATCAAAAGCGTGATAATTGGTGGTGGAGTTAACCATCTACACTGTGTCTTTTGCCTGGTGGTGCTGGAAAAAAAATGCAGAAACCATCTATAGCAACTGATAACAGTTTGGTAAAAAGAATTGAATGTCTTCTATCTGAAGTACCTAAGTTATTTCAGTCAACATTCAATTTTTATTATCAAAATGTTACTAGTTGCTATTGATGGTTTCTGTCTTTTTTCCAGCACCACCAGAACATGGTGAAAGACAGTACCGATCCACCACCGATTACCAAACCTATGATTTTTCCAGTTATCATTGTAAGCTGTCTGAAAAAACAAAATATCATATCAAAAGTATTTTTTTTTTTTTTGAGTTTGTCTATGGAAACCTAATTCTACTACGAGATGACACTTACAAAGATAACTACTTTCCACTTTGACCTATATCAAGTAGCTCATATCTAGCATTAAGAAGACACAAGACTTGAACAGACCATGAGCACCAGCCAGATCGGCTCAACTGTAAACTAAGTTGATGAAATGAAACCGCAGATGGCAAAACTGGTAATTAACGGAAACGGATGAACGGGAGAGAGTAGTGATCGGAATTACCATTCAGGAGGCTGGGATCCTTCGTTTCATCCACAGATTTACTTGGATCCGATTTTTTTCCAGAGTTAGATTTGCCAAAGGCGTCAGTGACGAAGACTCACACCGGTGCCGTCAGAGCTCTTCGATCATTCTATCTAAAATTAAATCAATAGCAGAAAACCGGTTTTTAACCCAACCGGGTTTGTAGATAGGATGTTGGGCTACTGGGCCGCCCCGTTGTGACTCAGTTCAAATGCTAAAGCCATGTTTTGTATTTATTAAATATCGAATTAAATTATGTAAACTCTTAATTAAATTATGTAAACTCTTGTGACTGATTGAGTTATATTTAGTTTATTTATTAAATAATTTTTTAAGAAAAATAACAATTTTCTTAATATTTGTGTTTTTAGCTAAAAATAACTTGCACTTTATTCATAGTCCACAGAACTAAAAGTGTTGCAAACCCAACAAAAAGAGAGTATAATATCAAGAAAAGGAAAATGTAATCTCTGGGATCATCACAAGTTCTTGAAAGCAGAGTCATGTGCATCCTTTGGAGGAGTGAGCCTAGCCAACAACGCCTTGTTAGGACAGTGCTCCGCATCCACAAAGTAGTAATTCCCTTCCGCCTTGAAGCTCACAAACGGCCTCTGCGTGTCTGGATAACGTACGTCCGAAAACTTCAGCGTCTTCGGCGCAAACGTGGCAAGCCAAGTCATCATCTCGACCTCAAACGTGTCTGAACCAGGCTGCCACCTCAGCTTGTGAACGTAAGGGCTAACGAACCAGTGTAGCGCAGCGGTTGTGGAAGCGCTGAGGAAGATCACGGTGGAGGCAACCGCGCCTTTCATGATGACGTTGAGCCCCGGCGAGGTCATGAACGTGATGACTGGGCCGAGGGAAACGGAGAGGCAGCAGGTGGAGAGCGAGAGGAGTTTCACTTTCTTTATGGTTGATGAGATTGGGCCGTAGTAAACCACGCCGCCTCCGCCGTTGTCTTCTTCTTCTTTCTTCTCTTGTGGTCCGATGCTGATCTTGTGCTCATCATCATCATCGTTAGTCTTTGCTCCAGATGATGCCCAGCTTCTCTGGTTAAAGGAAGAAACCTCAGGGAATCTGACCTTAGGTATCACTGATGATGACGATGATGGTGACCATGTCCCTGCTATGGACCGACCATATCCTGAAAAAAAACAGATCATCAAGTAAGAATGCTGAGCTTGATGAATCAGTACCATTCGTCTACTTAAGATCTAAAGCTCGACCTGATCCAGTGATCTTTTGAAAGATAGAGACACAACAAGCTCACCAAGACAATATATTGTCTCAACAAGTACTTGTCTGCTAAGACTCAAAATGCTTCAACAGAGCTGAAAAAAATCCTAACTTTTTTTTTTAATTTTTCAACTCAATAGCAATTTTTATTGAATTGGGTCAGTTAAAAGGAAAGAACTTTCGATATAAAATCGAAAAAGGGGAAGCAGACAAGGAGGGCTGTTTTAGAATTCGGACACAAAACCCATAAAGACAAGTAGCAGCCGTGTCTACTACAGAACAGTATAGAGGAGAGATAAAGAACCTGTATTATTGAAGGTGGAGGAAGAGAGACGCCGAGATTGGGAACGAATCAGGTGAATCAGAGCCGATCTTCCCATCGCCGTTTCTGTTGCTCGATTTGCTGGAATCAGGTTCCCAAAATGAATGAATCTTGTAGGGTTTTAGAGTCGCTTTTGTTATGTTTGGTGCAAGTTAAATCTAAAGAGTATATTTTTCGGTGGTCCAGCGGCGAGAGTTTCTCGCTGTGATGCACAGGTCCCGTGTTCGAAGAACAGTGAGATACGTTTTGTTTCTTTTTTTCTTTTCCGCCTTCAATACCTTCTGGCTTGAGTATTATATTTTCTTCGTTCGTTTTTTTTGTTACTAATTCTTCTGTATTTATAAATAATAATAACTGTTGTCAAAAAAAAAAATAATAATAATAACTTTAAATTCGTGGTTATCTAAGTGACAAAAAAGTCAGTAGCATGAATTTCCAAAATATATATATAATTATTAGAATTCAAACAAATAGTGGCATATTGGTTCTTTTTTTGTTTTACCTATTTCTTGCCTTGTAGTCTAAAGTTATTTTTAACATCTTCGTTTATTTCATTTAATAGAGTAGATTGATTGATTCTTTTTTTTAAAACTAGATTGATTGATTCTTTTGATGTCAAAAGGATGAAAAAAGAGTAAATTTAACATGGTGGGCAGATGTTTTTTTGTCAAAATGCTAAAATACTTTTTAAATATATTTTTAGTTCACCCACATTGACCTATTTTCATGTATATAATAGAAGGCATATGCAAATGCCATTTCATCACTAAATTTTCAAAATAGCGAATGATTCTGTTGTTGTGCAGCTGTTAGAACATAGAATATTGTCTCTCTTATCTTTGATCAAATTGTATATCTTTCTTATAATTTAATCTTACATAAAATAGTACACGGATATCAAACTCTAATACATGAAAATGCTTCCAATCCCAAGTCCGCAAATCCTTCGCTCATAAAACATATAGTTTAGAGGCCCCATTCCCTACAAAAATAAACAAAATTGTTCATACATAAAGTAGTAGTTGTGGAAATGTTCTATACTTCTATGTATTGCATAATCCTGAATCATGTAGATTAACTAGAAGTATAGAAGGTATGATAGTCAGGGTAGCAAAAAAGGTTTATAAAACATACTTGGCTTTATCACCAAACCAGTTGTAGACCGACTTGGCTGTAGAGGAGACCGTATCGGCGGCAGGACCGGCATGTTCATTGAAGAAGTTGGTAACGTCGTTCGTGGCTGTGTCTACCCTCTGTCCAACCGTTGGTGCTGCTTCCTCAGCCGAAACCAACACCGAGTTCATAGACATAAGCAACATCAACGACAACACCAAAGCTACCTTCTTCTCCATCTTGTCCCCAAAACGTAAAAGTTCAGAAATATTTTGGTTTTGGACAATCTAAGTCTATATATATACTTAAGGGAACAATTCTTCTAAAAATAAGTTACAATGCCCTTGCGTCTATATATAACTTGCCCTTTTCTGTCCACGTCTATATATAACTATTGGTTTTGGCGAGGTTATGATTTTGATAAATGAAGTTAAGATTTCAAAGTTGGATGGTCATCCATCCCTAATTATATCCATGGGTGAGTTGAAGTTCCGTTTTGGTCATTAATTAAACAACTACAACTCCAAAATAGATTTGGTTGTTAAAAACTAACTAAGGTAAACCCTATAAGTCATAGGCTGGGTCGATTTTGGCAACAATCGGATGAAACATTTGTTTTGGTCCCCAAATTTAGCCCTCATAAGATTGATATTTATGCTAAGATTATATATTGTGGTGTCTAGTTTAGATGTGCCCAGTCCAAAACGTTCTCATAATCTAGAAAAATATGTTTATGTTACTTTAAAAAAACACATTTGGCAGAATTGTAAATTATAGAGTTCAGAAATATTATGGTTTTGATTGAACAGTATATATCCGGCTGTTCTATTTTCACATTTGCTCGGCTAGAGAATAGTCCATATAGACTCGTGATCAAACAACAATCTGGATTATTATTATTGTGCAAATGAGATCGTGAAAGTATAACAGACGGTATACACATTGAAAGACAGAGAGAGTGAGTAAAAAGCACACCACAATTATTCAACACAAGCAGGATTAGTCCAAGACCAGTATGAACCATGGCCTTCACCACAGTGAGCTTTGCCTGGCTTTGTTTCCCCCATACAAACGAAAGAGACCAAAAGCTGAGATGCAAGAGATCATAACCATACCAATGCTAGCAAGCAAAGCGGTCGCAATCCCTTCACCCACTTGGTTACAGAACTTCCCATACATTGTGCATATCTTCATCCATTGAAGCTCTGGCTCACCCAGCTTCGCAAAGGCTGCAGACTGCGCCGCTGCTCCAACGCTAGCCACAGTCAAGTAAGCTACGGCCTGCTTACACATAGTGACATAGATAACAAAGGTCATTAACAAATCTACTTACACATAGATAACAGAGGTCAAAATGGTCAATACAAAGACCAAGTCAGTTTCATTGTTTTCATTTATGAGGACCCATCTGACATCATTACCATTCTAATTTAGCTCTATGTACTTTGTTAGCTCTCTGTACTTATTTAAGACAAAAACTTTTTTTTTAAAGACAAAAGTTGAAGATTGTAGCCCACAATACCGTTAAACTATTGTATGTACCCTACCAAACAAATAAATCTCAACCACACAATAGATTTCTCAACAGCTCAGGCACCGAAATTTTTTGGCTCGTCCTTAGCATTCACTGACCGGACCCACAAACTTACATCAAGCACACGACTTTCAGAAACACTCAATAGTCAACGGGACCAAGCAAGAACAGAGACTGACCTGGTCACCGGAGAAAATGGCCCAAGCCAGGGGCTTACTGAACAAAACGCGTCCTTTCATCATACCCACCACGCAACGAACCCCATGCACCAAGGAATAAGCGGCTGCTATGCCATTGACGACCACCAATAACCTGAAACTCAGAGAAAACACTAATGCGAACTCTATACAATATGGAACCGATCAAACTGTTGGGTCTGACATGAGCTTACACAAGAGCCTTCATGTCGGTGTACTTGGCCTTCTTCTGGATGGTGAAAACCTCTTTGACTTGTGTGTCTGTAGCAACGAGAATGGCGGAGATGAGAGCGAGGGCACCCACCAAACACCTCAGAATCAGCTCCGTGAGTCTCACTTTGCGATCGTTCAACTTCATTGGGGCTCCAGCGACGTTCCCGGGACTGACTCCAACTCCTAAGTAACTCATCTTTATCGCTAATTATTTATGTAAACTGACAGAAAGTTAGTGAGAACTCAGAAGACATTTCAGATACAGTACATTGGTTTGTCGCTGGCTCCTTCTTGTTGCTTTTAAAGCACTCTTTACAGAACACCGTGTAAAAGCAACTAGTTGCTTAAAAAAAAAGAAAAAAATTACATTAATTGTAACATTAAAGGTGTAGAGTTGAAATCATTTTTATCTATATAGATTAGTGGTACCCGTGAGTCCACCAACCCTATCCCTAAACGTAGTTTTTTTTTTTTTTTTGTAACAACCCTAAAAGTAGTTTATTAATCATTTGCACGTAGTGTTTGATTGTTTTGTGTTCACCAGTTTTATTTTGTGGTATTAAGCAATGTTTTATAGGAGTAATAAACTGGTTTGTTTGGTTTTCAAAACACTGGTTTTTAACTTTTAAGTACACGAATTCATATGAAATTAAAAAATTAAGGGTTTTGGAACTTGAGTAGTGATGAAAAATACTAAAAAGTGAAGGAAGGTGCTAGGTCAGTCTAGGTGACGTAGGAGACAAGTTCTTGAAACTCCCCCACGGAGCCAAAACCATTTGCTGCCCATCCCTAGTGCCCTACACGTATCTTTAAGATATTAAATTAAGATTTTGGATTGTATATGATATGGAAATGAAGTGATAAACGAAATGGGCGTTAGAGGTTAGAGCATTTAAGTGCACGCGATTATTAAATTGTAAGATGGAGAGGGAGAGATGAAAGTGATATATGAGAGTCGGCTTCTTTATTTTTTCTAGGAAACGTTGAAGGAGGAGAACGAAGATTCATCGTGTCCAATCAAATTATTAATTATATGAAGATTCCGCAATAGACTCTTCTTTGATGTAACACCATTTGCATGTTCATTAGAGATCTCAAACTGAGTATTAAAATAATTAAAGTGGACTAAGAGATAATTAATGCCTCTAGCAAAAAAATGAAGCTACCATCACTTGATTTTGTTTAAACAGTTCTCATGTGTAATATTTAGGAGCTTAGTTATCAAGAAAACTGAACGAAACCATGTATTTAAGAAAAGAAATGGAGTTACCAAAAGTGGGTGTGAAATGAACAATACTGGAAATGAGTAACGAGGCATGCAACGTATTTGATTGTGGGGTTGGTGAACGATGGAAGTGGTGTGGTGTTGTATGCGGTTGGTTAAAAGTTAGTTCTTGTGTAATCATGGTTCTCTATTTCAGCACCGCCCTACCGACTAATGGTGCCTAACTCATTGTCACTTTTTTAATTGTAAGCTCACCAAAGATGTGTAGTTAAACACTGATCTATTTTTCTTTTTCTTTGACATAGGTGTGTAACACTGTAAGTGTAATGTGTAACTAACTATCTGTGTTTTTGAATAGTCACAACTATGATGTTCCATCAACTTTTTCCTACACAGGCTACGAGCTTATATGGATTGTATGAGCAAGCCCTAGTACGCAGATGGTATCAATGGTTTCTCTCTCTCAAGTTTCAAAGAAGGAGAATGAGTCAAGTGTATGCAAAACAGACTTCTTATACCAACCTACATCTTTATATATTATTTCCATGACCATCATTTATCATCTTTAATCCAAGCCAAGGCACACTAGAGGAAAGATTCAACTATCATACGAGAGTGTGATGAAACAACATAGACCTATATGTGATTTTCAAAAATAAATTACTGTTTTGCTTTGGTGTATATCAAACTGATTACGAATTCAAAAATACCTCAAAAGCTTATAACAAAGTCAAAGCCATCTTCCCTCCTCTCCAAAGGCAGACACAAGACAATCTCAATCTTTATAGGGCATGTCCGGTCTGATGGTTCAACGTGCAACCCACTCAATTAAATCAACGAAAACACTATTGGGCTGTAGTTGTGCTATTCTGTATCCATTATGGCCCTTTAACCGACTTAAGGCCCGTATTACTAGGACGTTAAGAATCGAATCTCTAGGGCTTCCAACATCTATTGTATATATAGAACACATTACGAACCTTCTTCATCCTCATCGATTCTTCTCCATCAATCTTCTCTTACTCATCAGTAGTTAAAGTTTATTCTCCCTGTTAGTTATAAGTGGTTTTGTTATTCTGTTTTTTTTACTTGGTTATGATTATTGATAGTGACGTGATTTCTCTCCAAGAAATCTAATACTTATGAAGGAGCATTCTTGAGTACTGTGATTGCATAATCCACAAGTATACGTCACAAAGCAAATGTGTAAACCGAGGACGTTGTAGGAGCCTCACGGCTTACTCCGTCTGAGGTGTAGGGCTCTCATATACCCATTGCTTTGCGGAGCGGCGTCGCTGCTTTTACCGTTTGGGCCGGCCATGAGATCTATATTTATTTTTTATTCTTGAAATTTGAATTAGGGTTTAGAGCCAATGAGGAGATCAGATTATAAAAAGAACACCATCTTTCGGGACTGATTGTTTATTTGATGATACTTCTGCAATTCTGAGGCTTTATTGTTTCTTATTACATTAGTGTTTAAGTTAGTTAGACAATTAGTGTTTTGTTTTGTTAGAGACTATAGAGGCAGTGATGATTGAGAATGTCATGCACCACTCTGATTTTGTGCTGATAACTATCTCTACCCATATTTTATCTGAGCCTTTTTTTTTTAGAAATTTTATTTGAATTTTGTATAGAGAAAGGTTTAATAATAATTTTTGTAAAAAAAAAAAGGTTTAATAATAACCAAATGACGGTCATTATTAATGATTTGACCTTGATGCGGACTGTATATTTTTTTTGATGATAACTTTTGGTTCCTGATGGTTATTAGTTATTACCCTTTTTTTAATTCTGTTTTAGTTATTTTTGTTTATGTTTTGTTATTGTTTCAATCTACGTTTTTGATAAGAGTTGAATTGTATCTTTCGGATTGATTGTATAGTGTTGCAATCTTTTGTCTTTGTGCTTTATTAGGCAATGCTGGTTGTTGAATCGAGTCCAAATTTCTCTGTGGTTTGTTGGTTTGTCATCATCATTCGTCATTGCAAGACCGATCGGTTTAATGCTTATTTATCTTATTTGTAACATTGTGAGTTTTTAATAATAACATATCCTTCAATTTGAATGCCTGATTTGTCGGCACTTTGTAGATTGCTTGATTATGTAATAAAAAATACTCTAATTTTAGGCAACCTTATAATAAGGATTGACGATTTTGCTCCAACAGAGCCTATGATCAGATAAAGTATTTTTTAATCAAAAACAAACGAAATGTAAAGGTTCGAGATAGAGCCGTTGGAAGACATGTTATGTATCCTTTGTGGTTTTATATCTAGACAACAAACAGTGGTTCAAGTTCAATAAGGGCTAATTTCCCGCAGCAAGTTCAAGTTGGAGTAAAATCTGATTATATACCATCTCGTGATAGTATCTCGTATGTTCACATGTTTGAAGTTCTTTTCATCTCTCGCCGGAAAGTTTTAGGGGTTATTATTCCCCTTTTCCCGGCTTAGCTCGCTTTAACGTTTTGACCCTTGTTTGAATCCCAAGTCCATTCTACTTTTTGTTTTCATCCCCAATGTTTCTGTAAAATTGTATTTTGACATATTATTTTATAAAATTGTTCACCTGAGCCCCATTTTTTTGTAGGCAAATTGGCTTTTAAAACTATGATGGGCCTTATTTACTTATTTTGATGTCGCTAATGGGGCCTTGCATTAACATTGAATTTTCATTTTGTTGAGAGACGAACATTATTGTTAGCCTGTTTACGTATCCATCATGTATTAGATCATATGGAGACTCAATTTGAATATCATTTAATTTTAATTTAATGATTTCAAATTAAAATATCATTAAACTAAAAAAAATTTAAATCAATAAGAAAAATATAGGTAAGCAATTGGGGTTTAGACAGGTTATGAAAAGTTCTGTTTTGTGATACCTTCGCTTGATATCTTATTTTGACGTCATAGTATGTGTATATATAACCAAATTTGTAACTTAAATTTGTTATTTTTTTTTATAATACACTCTCTCCGTTCTTAAAAGATAACATATTAAGAAAATATAATAAGTGTTGCTAATAAATGTATATTTTTTTTGTATTTACCTATTTCACATAATTCTAAATCAATAGTATTTTAAAATATACAGTTATTTTTTTTAAAGGTTTACTTTATAAAAATTGTTATAAAATTTCAAACATACATATTTTTGAAACAATTTTTTTAAAGAATGGAGGAGTATAAATGTATCAAACAAACATTCTTGTCATGGGGTACTTTTATTAGTTGCTCTTTGCGCAGAGATATGTTTGTACATTAACTTTTTAATAAAAAAAATAAACTTTACAATAATTCGATAATTTGTTTGTGTTTATTGCTTGGTTCTACAATAGATAAATCATAAATATTTCAGCGGTATTTTTGTCTGTATTTCCAGCACCAACTTTTTGATTAAAAATTGATTGATTTCGACAGCAATCTATTATAGTCTGTCATATATGTATATATACAATTATATATATATATATATATGACATTCACATCTCAGTTGGGGCCTTAGAGTAAAATATTTAGGAAGATTATACATGTAAATTCAAACGTAAAACCTTAATTTGTATAACTTTTTATTTTATTTTTTCTTAAAAGAGGCATAAACAACCAATTCATTGTTCACAATGCATAATGATTATTAATTTTTTTTAATCATTTTTATTTGTTTTATCGGCTGATCAAATCGGTTTCAAAGAAATATATTTAATTTTTATATAGTAATTAATCCGAAATAGTACTACATGGCTCAGGTTTGAAATACCTTTGGACTAATGTCAGCGAATTTACTGATAGTTTGTTACGGTCCAAAATGTTAACCACTTTGATTTAAACTCAAATCTAGACTGTCCTGATAATTTAGTTTCAGGCATGAATCAAATTTAGGATCAACATAGATACAAGCCCAGATTCAAAATAATTAGACTAATTTACCATCACCTAGTTAATTCAGAAGATAGTTTTCATATTTTCAATATGATTATAGTCACTGTCGACCGTTATTCTAAATGACGAAAATAATACTCATAATTATCGAATATGTAAATACAGAGACCTGATAGAGACAAAATGTGTGGAAGCACTGTAGCCTAGTTGTTAAGGTTTAAAGACAAAATATGGAGATCCAAGTTTTAATTCCCGGAAAAAATAATTACGGAAGAAAATCTTACAATGGATTTCAACATGGTGCAAGTAAAACCGGTAAGTCGTGGATCGACGGTTCATGTGATGTAATTAGACGTAGATCTTCATAAAACAAATAGTATTATCGGTTGTCGAATCGCCTGTTTAATTTTTTATAATTATAATACCATAATAAATTAGCATTAAAAATAGAGACAAAATGTAGTTTTCCAATGAAAATTAGTTCCAACAAAAAGGACATTAGAGACATCACACGTATTAAAACAAATGGTCCAATGGGTCATTTTTTTCCCAACTTTATAGACTTAATGTTCAAAAAGAAAACTTTATAAGGGCCAAAATCTCACAGCAAAGAGGAGATAGCGAATCAATTTGGAAACTGGAAAATGACAGAATTTTGCCAAAAATGAAAAACTGGAGAATGACAGAAAGATTAAATAAAGAAATTCAATAGAAAAAATAACAAAATTTGTCCCTAGTGCTATTTTACCTCATTTTTCTCATTTTATTGTACTATTTGGGTGCTACTTTCTATCAAATAGTCAATTAAAGCATTTTAATGTAGTATTCTATTTTTTCTTTAAATATACATTTTAAAATAGAATTAAGTGATACTCTATTCTATTTTGGTTTGGAAAATAAAATAGGGTTGAAAATTTTTTATTTCAAAATAAATTGGAAATATAAAATATAATTAAAATGCCCTTATTACTGTTCGAGTTTATTCGCTATGAATTGAAATGCAAACTTATTTCTCTTTGATTAGATAGACACATCAATGTCACAGACAAAAATATCTTGATTTCTATTCATATGCCAGCTTTTATATTGGAGGAAAAAAGCAGTGTCAGACTTAAAAGTAAATTTAGTGGTCAGAAATGTACATCTGAAAAACTTTAGGGGAAATAAACAGTTGTAAGAAACAACAGGCCTACACACAAGAATGGGACTTTGTTACAAAACAAATAACATTTATAGCTTACATATCTTTAAGCAAAAAAAAAACTTACATATCACACATGCATTTACCCACGTAAAAGTTTTACAAAAAAAGAAATAAAAAGAGAAAAAAAAACAAATAATTATACTATTTGAATCAACAGGTGATTTTTCACCTCAAAAAGTTTCACATGACAAAAAAAAAACGAAACAAAGACCACACCGTCTTTGTTTTCTAGTAACTTCCCGAGAAGAAGGGTTCCTCGTAAGGGAAGGACTCCCAAAAGCCATCGTTTTTGTGGTTCACGTCGAGGAAGAGGTCCGGAAGGTCGGAGAACGCGTCATCGGCTGTTGAGGCCACAGCAGGAGGCGACAGTTCCGTGGCTCCGGTAGAAGGTGACGACGTCTCTATGTCCATATCAATGACTACTGAAGCTGCAGCCTCCGCTGCGGCTGCTTGGATGTCTTTAGGGTGGGCACTAGCCGGTCTAGGGAGGTGGTAGGCTAGCTCCGGGAAGTTGAGATGAGCAGAGTCACCTTTTATGGCTAAAGCCGCCACGTCGTGAGCACGAGCAGCCATCTCCGCCGTGGGGAAGGTACCAAGCCAGATTCTAGATTTCTTCTTTGGCTCTCTGATCTCCGAGACCCATTTTCCCCATTGCCTCATTCTCACCCCTCTAAAACTTTGATGCTTTGAAACATTAATCTTTTCATCATCATCAAGATCTTCTTTGACTCTTTTCTTCTTGATATTTTTATTATTATTCACTGCTCTCGCTGTGGCCTTGGCCTGAGGCCTTCTCCTGTAGTCATCAAGATGTGATTCCGAAGAAGATGAGTGATCCATCAAATGTTACGAAAGGGCTACTTTGGTGGGAAGATGTTTAGAGAGGGAAATATATTTTGTGTTTTTGATTTAGTGTGAGTAGAAAAGAGTCTGAGAAGAATAGGTGGATGTGGTTACAAAAAAGAATAGGTGGATGTAGTTGGTTATTATATACATCCAAATTAGAAATCAGAGTTTCTTTTTGTAGGCTATACCTAAAATGCATGTATACGTATTCAATACACATTTGGATTTCAATCTATACAAATGAAAAAACACTCTTTCTCTCTATATATATGTAGATACAATGGAACTCATATAACATTAATATGTTTGGAACCATTATATATATATGAGGCTATGAGCAAAAGAAAAAATAGAAAATGCTCGAATAGTTACTATTTATTTATAATCCGTTCCTAGAAGTTTGATTGATAAACATTTTTAGCCACAAAACTAAAAGAGATAACAATACAAATAACAGTGCATTTCAAAAAGGCAATTAATTAAGAGATGATGGTAATAGACAACAAATATGATAAGAGATGGTATGGTGGTATGTTAAATCACACTATAGTAGTATATGATACAAACTAAGGATAACTCCTAGTATCAGAATTCAGAAGTTAGAATGAGAATTTATTTAGGATGGATTTGGCCTTCATTTTTTGGTGATTCTATTTTCTTTTTTTTTCTTGGGATTAAATGTGATTCTAAGAACTTACTCCTCACAGCTAGCGTTTGCTATTTATTGGGCACCTAAACAATGCTATTTTAAACAATGCATTTAGAGCATTTCCAACCATTAGAAACTAGGTGGGATTCTAAAAAAATAAAAAAATAAATAACTAAATTTTCTATTTTTTTTAATTCTAAAATGCTAAATACAAGACATATAGAAAGTTAAAGTTTAGAAGTGGTTTTAAAAACATTTGTTTTAAAACCTTTCTTTACTCTTTTTTTTTTTTTTTCAAAGGTGAGATTCTAATTAAAGAACTCCAAAGGAGGTAGTCTTAGGACACCTGCATCGGCATAATTGAACTGAACTCTCTCCAAAAATAATTTAATATGATAACCAATAAGCAAGTGACAGCTGAGTGATGAGTTTTTCATCAGTTGGGTAAAGTCTCGATTTTTTTGTCTCTCACCTCATTTTCTTATTCTTTTTATTCAATCAGGCAAAAACCCATCTAGATGCTATACATTACTGTTGGCCTTGAAATCGCAAATTTCCTTTTCAATGGTGATTTTTTCATTTTCAATCTGTAAATTCATGAAATTAAAAATTGTAGCCGAATTAAATAGTTTTGCGTCGTCCCGTGCTATGCATGTATACGTACATGAAACTCGTACGTACATGCAGGGGCGAAGCCAGAACTTTTTTTCAAAGGGTGCACCATCTGTTAAAAAATAAAATATATGCTTACAGGAGTTTCGAACTCGCGACGTTGTGGGTGCACAATAGAATTACAACCATCTTTCCTAGCTTGTTTTTATAGAATTTCACATACTAAACACATAATATCAACAAACTTACGGGTGCACGTGCTCACTCTCTTCATGCACTGGCTTCGCCACTGCGTACATGCATATATAGATGTCACATGTCTATGCATGTACCTATGTATATGCATATATATCGAAAGAGTCAAGTCAAGCTTTGTTTACGTCTTTGGACTCTTGGGTTAAACAAGATCAATAGGCGCTGTCAAAAGTAATTTTAATTAGGGTGTCGCCGTAACTACTTTCACTACCAAGTACCAACCAACTAACATTTTCTTTAATAAAATGAATACGAGTGCATATTTGTTTGTTTGTTTTCAATGTTGGATGATCTAGATAGAAGACAACAACCTGTTAATTACAATATCACAACCAACAAATTGTATATGGAATAAAACTATATGTAACCAAAATATTTACTACCGAATTCTGTTATCAGATCAATTGATAATTAAAAATCGCTTGGGAACTTAATGGACTGGAGAAAAACTACTCTGTAACCTTTAAAATTTGTTTCATTAGAAATTACAAATGTTGTTTTATGTTTTTAATATGTGTATATATATATATATTAAATAACATCTTAGTTGTTTTAATACATTTATTAAATAAATTTTTAAGTTTTACATTTAGTTATAACTCATTAATTAACAAAATAATATATTAAATCTGAATAAAATAGAAAATCGAATAATTTTTAATTTATGTATTAGAAAATTTTAAACAACACTTATGAGACAGAAAGGATAATATATAGAGAACAAAGACAAAGGGCACCATATAAAATGCTATACGAGTAAAACTATACATATTTGTTTCTCCTGGGACCGACCGGATCAGCCTAAAGGGTTTATCAAAAAAAGAAAAAAACTAAACATGTTTTAAAATATATGCCTAAAAGGAATTCATCATGCCTAAAGTAATGGACGTTATAAAATCATGTATGAGACTGTATGTGGAGTGTTGGATCCGGAGAAGAAAATAGAAAGGATCGAGTATGGTTATATCATGTAATACATACATTGCCATTCTGATTATACCAATGTTAGCCATTGATTACGTTTCAAGGTTTTCATTTTTATTTGTTAATGTATCAAGAGATGTTGTTCCTTATAACTTCGAGAAATTTGATTATTTAGATTCAAATTCCTCCTTGTTTTGTGTTGTTGTATTCTTTTCATTTGGGATTCGCGTAAATTCATATGAAGAACGCATACAAATAAGACTATTCTTAATCCAACTAACAATTCCTTATAGATGCATGTATCAACAGAAGAAGAAAATTCCGTTTATTAATTTCAAGGACCATAAAGAACCCATTCATGGTAGTTCGATGTGTAAAATGATGACCCTATACATTAAAGAGAGATTTATGTCACCCCATTGCGATCAATCTTATGGTTGCCCACATGCTTGAGATATTATAATCTGCACTCTGGTAATTGAATCCTTCGATTATATAAAAAATGATTAATTTCTTACAAAAATATAAATACTTAACTTTTACAAGCATTCTCCATTTTTTTCCACTTTTGTTAAGTGTATAAATTTTATTTCTTCATAGATAAAAATGAAGATTTAATTTTCATATCTTACGCAAACTTTTAAGATATTAATATAGTCCTCAGATAACTTAAGGTACTTCTTTATTTTACATTTAATAAAATATGAAATAACCAAAATAATGCTGTCACCCTTTCAGCCGCAAAAAAAAAAAGAGCTTGTCAAACTTCAAAATGACCTCATGGCTCAGGAGTTAGAGTCTAGCTGAGCGGAGGTGCTGCTTAATGAACGGTCGGATGTATTCATGGTAGCCATCAGGGACCACCGAGTCATTGAGTGGATCTTTCAATGCTTCCTCAAACAGCTTTGGGTAAACGTTTCCATCATAGCGGCCCAGCACAGAGCCAAGATAGTGGTCCGTGTAGTCAAATGCGTCCACGAGAGCGACTGCGTTTGGTCGAAGCTGAGAGTAGAGTGACCGAAGCTGGTTGTTGGCGAGTGAGGCTTGTTCAGGAGTGATGGTGTTAGTGCTTAGAAAATCTCCAAGGTGTTTGTGAATGAGATGGAGTGCATAGATGTAGCATAGATTCTTTAGCTGGTTCTTCACTCCTTTTCCTTTGATATCTCCCTCTAGTTTGGCTATAAACCTGAAATTTAACTAGTTAGGGTTTCACTTTTTATTTACCAGGGGAAGTAGGCTTTCTTGTCATTCAAGGCATCTACATTGATTGAAATCATAATGGGAAGGTTCGAACTATGGTCCCTCTCAATTTTCACGGTGATGTTTTCAGCCACGGGACGAAGAAGCTTAGTACTTACTTGGACACAACAATCAGCTGGCAATGTGCAATACCAGCCTCAACAAGATCAGCCAATAGTTCAGAGAATCCTTGTTCTTGATTCTCAAACTTTTTTAGATTATTAGCACAAGAAACAGCCATTCTCAAAGCCCTTGCTTCAAAAGCTTCCAACACCATAGCAGGGTTTAACCAATCCTCAGCTGCATGCTCAACCAAGATACTTTAGACAAATCAAGAAAGGATGATAAATTTAGGGTAAATTCCCCCAAACTCACCCTTTCTAATGCTTGAATGGCAATGCAAAAGATGTTTTGCTCTGCCCATATATGCAGTTGTTCCAGCAGGAGCCTTTCCAGAACTCAACTGTGCAACTGTCTTCATCAAAAATCTAGCAACCTGTAAGCATAACAAATTTTAATACAATCAAATCTATTTAAAATGGCTCTATAGAGTATTATTCTATAAAATGAGAACAAAACATAAGTAAACCTGTAATTGCAACACAACATTGTCTCCCTCATAAGTGCAAGCAGGAACATATACAGCAAACAGCTCAGGAAGGCCACTGCACCACAAGTAGCCATGTCCACCACATAGCTTGCGACATTCTTCAATACCATCCTGCAACCATTAAAAAAACATCATTTTCGAAGATGATTTTTAACTTCTTTTTAATAAGTGAAAAGTGTCAACAAAGTCAAAAGCGTACAGAGGTTGCTGAGGTAGTCATAGACTTTAATCCTGCAGTGCATGCATGAGCTTCAGGCAACGTTGCAAAATCACTAGCCTCTAGTCTTTGTGTTACATCAGTGTACAACCATTTCAACCACTCTCCTACAAACCGAAATGCATATGCAGATGCCAGCAGAGGAAACAGCCGGTTCTGCTGAGTTTTATAATCAATCACCTGCCCACATATAACATCATCAACAAGTGACTTTTATTAGGGCCGGTCCTGAACATAAGCAAGCGAAAAATATCAGCCTATTACCCCCAAAAATTTAGACTTTTAAACTTTATTAAATAAACTTTTTTTATTAAAGCTCTTACTAAATTATTTATACCTCTCAAAATGTTAGAGAGACCCTGATTTTAAGAACCGTGAACATCTTCAATCATGGTAAACAACTTTATCGTAATAGTTATCTACAGAGAGTAGAGTACCTGTGTCTCAATTCCACCATTCTGTGAGCCAAACTGCCTTCTCACTGCACTGTACCTTGTAGCTATGCAAACTGCTCTCGCCATCGCAATGGAAGCATTTGACACAATAGTCTGTCTCACAGACACCATAGTACCATACATCAGTTGCCTTGGAACATCTGATGGTACATATTTTCCCTCTCTTGTAACCTTTGACAGCCTGAGAGAAGACAAAAAATGCAGAAACATGAATCAGTTTCATTATAGAGATATGAACTATATAGTGAAATGCTTATTCACACAGGGAGAAATAGAGAGGACCTCATGAGCATTTGATCTCTAGGAATACGAAACTTATCAAACATAAGAAAACCATTGTCCATCGAGTTATATGCTCCGTTTCCAAACTTCACCCCAATATCACCAATGGTTATTCCAGGAAGAGGAGAATGATCATCCAAATCACGCAGTTGCACGATGAATCCTGAATTAAAGAGGAAATATTTAGCAAATAGAATAAAAAATAAACGAAATAAGAAACTCTTTATGGTGCTTACCATGGACACCATGGTCTTTGCCATTGGTTATAAGACGAGCATAAACCACAGCATGAGTAGAAACCTTTCCCAAACCACCAGGCCACCACTATTTCAAACACAAAACAAAGTTAAAACACAACTGAAAGATTTTTTTTTTTTTGTCTTCTTCTTGTTTTACTCACTTTGGATGATGTTTGAGTTGGACTGTGAAGGATAAACTGATCTGTCTGAGGATCAAAAGTAGCGGTTGTCTCAAGGCCTTGAACGTTAGAGCCATGACCAAGCTCAGTTTGAGCATAACAACCAATTATCTGCATCTTGTTGGCAAGAGGCAACCACTTTTGTTTCTGTTCCTCTGTCCCTTGTCCTTTGATTGCAGGCACAAACATTCTCTGGCCACACACTCATTTTAACAATCAACCAAACTCAAAAACTCTTGAGCATTCAAACAAACAAAGAAACTGGAGTCTTTGTGTGTGTGTTTTTTACCCAATGAAGATCCAAGAAGCCAGGTTGATCCATGAAATATTTAAATATGACTGACTCCTCATCAGAGAGTCGAAGCTCGTTGATCAACTTCCAAGCATGAGCGCTTTTTCTCAACGTGTTCTTGAACAACTCTTTCCTCGTCATTACAGCTCTATTGCTTTTGTCAAAGACCTAACGTGTCAAAAAGGACAAAAGCTGCAAGATTCACATCTGAGTTTCACCGGGACACACACACACACACGTGATGTATGAACGAGGAGACACTAACCGGATCACTGGCGACGAGGCGGGACATCCGGTTTGAAACCTCGAAAGCCTGGCGAGAACCGGCCCAGACGATCTTCATCTCGTTGACATCGAACTCTGCTTTGTTTCTTTCGTGGGCAAGGTTATCATCTCCCTCCATTTTTCGCTGCTGTTAGATTCAGACTGTGAAGAAAGAACCACAGTTCAGAGAGAAGCCATGTAATAAGAGAATTAAAAGCTTCACTTGCGGCTTTTTAATAGCACTATCTGTTACATACCAGAAACAGAGGATTGTTTCTTTGATTATTTTTAGGATAGGACAGAAACATATGTAATTAAGAAGAAAATAAAATGTTTAAAGAAAGTTCATATATTTGTCTTTTTGATCCGATTTCCTCTCGACGTTGAAACTCAGAAAATAAATCAAAAATATTTTTATAACTCCTGAAAATAGTTAAGAGAAAAGAACATTTTAATTTTTGTTTGACAAAAACACTAACAAATTTTTAAAAGGTGATGATAGAAAAAGAAATCCATGGGAACTAGTAAGGACATGATTAATTCCGGTCTTTTAGTCAGAGTTTTTAACTCATGATTTGACATTTTTTTTTGTTTTGTTTACATTTTTCAGCTAAGAGACGGCTCTTATATTTCTTATTTAAGAGACGATTTTTAACTTTTTTTAGTTAAAATCTAAAAAAGCTTAAAAAAAATTAAGAACCGTCTCTTATCCGAAGCTAAAAATCCAGTTAATAAACTGAGATTAATCATGCTCTAAAGGTGCTGACGAAGAAAAAATAACTACTAACGGCATTAATTAGTAGTGTACAGCTGTACATCGATAAGCTTTCTGAATTAAAAACGAAACTAACCTACCACCTATGCTAAACACGTTTTATAAGAATTTTTCTAATAATAAATACAATCTAAATATTGTTAAATTTGGACCTATATAATATTTTTGTCTGCATACAGACTTCATAGTTTATTTTTGGACCTTTTAAGCATTATTGATTTCATTGGTTGATTATTAAATTAATGAATATTACTATTGAAACTCATTTGTATAACTTTTGGTTTACTAAACATATTGTCAATATTCTTTTTGCTTCTGGCCAGGCCAGCAAATGTCTGGCACAGCCCTGGATGAATGTTATACCTTATAAAAGTTGATTGTCATAGTGGTGAATCTTCAAAAAGTCACAAATATAGATGTGTAAAAGTGATCGATGTCCTCTAGGCTCTAGTCACAAATATGTGCTTTATATACAAGTTTGAACTTTGAATATATTGAGAGAATGTAAATGTCGTATTCTTAACTTTTTCATTGTCCGGAATCTACATTTGATTGAGGAGTTGTAAAAAATGATATAAATTTATGTCATACGTGAACATGGACCTCATAATTATAAATGGCATTTTAAAGAAGAAATTTTTCTGTATTAAAAAGATTAGAACTAGAACTCAGCGAAGGTCTAAAAACAACCAAAAGCTGTAAACCAAAAACCAAAATCTAAAAACCAAAAACTAAAACTAAAAACTATTGAAACAAAATCAGCACCTAAGGAAGATATAATCCTCAATGTTATCCGGGTGTGTGACGCATGACTCTTTTGCCATAAACCGCAACGACACATGTC
Source organism: Brassica napus (assembly GCF_020379485.1). Lineage (NCBI taxonomy): Eukaryota > Viridiplantae > Streptophyta > Magnoliopsida > Brassicales > Brassicaceae > Brassica > Brassica napus. Next base: position 8,502,228 of record NC_063436.1, on the reverse strand, counting down.
ATCACACAATTGACTTTCAGCTAATCCATTACATCAGGTGAAAAGCTGTCAGTTTAGCAAAACTCCTGAAAACACTTAATCCTTTATTTTATTTTTAATTTATTTTAGCTTCTCCTCTCTTAAAGAGAAAACCAAAAGAATGAGTAGAGGTTAGGCGAGAATCATCGATCCCCAAATTTGGAAAAAGCTTAAACTTTGATCTTAGGGTTCTTCTCGCGATTCGTCTCATAGGCGATCGGTTGTTCAGATTCATCTCCGTCTCGTCGTCGCCGGAGCCTGATCGGATCTCGAATTGTGTGGTCAGGCGAAACATGGTGGTGATATCCCTGAAGATATTCGATTCAGCTTTTCTCCGATCGCTTCCGCTCGACTTCATCAGGATTTCGATTTCGTGTAGACTTTCTTCTTGGCTTTGTCTCCGAATCCATTAGGGTTTTCGTTGTGTGTGTGTGTTTTTGAGGATTTAGATTGTTTGATCTCTAGATCTTTGATTGGAGGATATGTATATCGAACAAGTGATTGAAAAGGAGGAGAGATTGGTTGAGGAGGTTGGTAACGTTGCTGATGGAGATGAGGAGATGGTGGTGAGCAGAGGGAACGTGATTGTGTTGACGACGAAGATGGCACTTGTTGGTGTGGGTGCTCGTGCTTTGTTCTATCCCACGCTCGTCTACAACGTTGTTAGGAATAAGGTTGAGGCTGAGTTTCATTGGTGGGATAGGGTTGCTCAGGTATTATAACTTTATACTTCTTTTGAGCTTGTTTATGTCAATTCATTTGTATAAGATTGTGGTCTAAATATGAGATAGGGTATAATGTATATTACTGTTTTGATGTGTTATTGGTCAAAGTTGGCTACTTTGTTTGTTGGTTTCCTGTAGATAGATATTCCTCCAAGTATGTTGATTGGCTTTGGTTCTGCGTTTTTATGCTAATCATTCTTTATATATTGGTTTTTTGCTTCTACAGTATATATTACTCGGAGCCGTTCCATTTCAATCTGATGTTCCACGGCTGAAGGAGCTTGGTGTTTGTGGGGTGATCACTCTCAATGAGCCATATGAAACTTTGGTTCCATCATCTCTCTACAAAGTCTCTAACTTTTTCTGTCGTGAGATAAATATACTAGTGCTATGTATTTTTGGTCTAACCTTGTTTTTGTTTTCTTACTCTTATGGAAGTCTTATTGCATTGATCACCTGGTCATCGCCACGAGAGATTATTGTTTCGCACCTTCCATGGAAGCCATTTGCCAAGCTGTAGATTTTATCCATAGTAAGTTTACCTTCTCTTTTATCCTTTAACTTTTTGTTTGTTTAAGTATAAAGCGGTGTTCATTTGATCTTGAATTCTATGTTATCTCTTTAAAGGAAATGCTTCCCTTGGGAAGACGACTTATGTTCACTGCAAGGCGGGTCGAGGACGCAGCACTACTGTCGTCATATGCTACTTGGTTTGTGTTCCAATTATTCCCATAAATAATTTGATTCGAGATCTTTTTTCTCTCTGTCTGATTATATCTTTGCAATGCAGGTGCAACACAGACACATGACACCTGAAGCAGCATATGATTATGTAAAGTCAATCAGGCCCAGGGTTAAACTAGCTACCACCCAATGGAAGGTAATCAACAGGGGCTCTTTACTCTGTTCTTTCTTTGTTCTTCTTCTTATTCATCCTCTGATACCTAATTGTGTTTGCAGGCCGTTCTTGAGTACTACCATGTCAAGGTGCTGAATACTCAGAGTTCCTTGCCTGATGCAACTTCAGCTTTGATCCCAAGAAATATGAAGCAGGTTTGCTCCGGGAATGTTGTTGTGTTTGATGATGGGTCGATGGTGCTAGTGACCCACTCGGATGTAGAGGGCTATGATGAGAGGTCAATGAATGTTGCTGGGAACGAGTTATGGGCGGCAGCTGCAGATATAAGCATGGTGTACCGGGTGAAAGTGGTGGGGCAAGCTGCGTTGGCGAGGATCTCGTGCCTGTGGCTGGGATTGCGTGAGAACCATAAGCTTTCTGGGAAAAATCTTTCCATGGGAGGTATAAGCGTCGACATTTCTGTCTACTGATGAATTATGATGATGGTGAGTCTACTGGCGAGCGAGTGAATATGCCTCGTCCACTGTTTCTCCCCAGGAAAAGAGGGGTCTATAAATAAAAAGGGGTCAAAAGTAGATATAGCAGACTTGGTTTTGTTGTCTGGGTATTGTAATTAAATACTAAACATGAATTAATCTCCTTTTCAAGTATCCAAATTAGTCTTATGAGTTTGTGACTTCTAGATTAATAAGATTATTAAACTAAAAGTTCACTTCATAGGAAAAATGAAAGAAAGGAAATAGTATCAGAGAGTGATCTATGTCTTGATCAGAGTACATGAGTTGATAACTACATCTCAACCATAACCATGGTTGGTTGCTGTCATTCTGGAAATTTAGTATTCTTTTTGTAGAATGGAAATAATATTTTTGTTTTGAAATTGTTCCTTCTTTGACCGATCTATCTAGTTGTCGGGTCAGAAACAATGTGCTAGTTAATTTTGGTTCTTTTTTATTTTATAGTAATAATTTTGGTTCCCTCTTACGCGTAATTTCTAGAACTAGGGTCAAGACGTAATATCTATACTAGTAGCATCCATCTACTTCTCTCCATTACACGTTTGGCCACCTGATTTGAAACACCCCACTAAATTAAATCAAATACTGAATCCAAAGACTGGAGTATATTATAGATATATTAGTTTTTAAAAATACTATTATGAATAACAAAATTTTACAACTTTTAGTATTTTTTGTTGTATATATTCATAATTTAATGTAAATATAAAGTTGAAGTGGAAAGTATTTAGTATATTTTCAGCGTGTCGTCGTTTAAGAACACTCAACCCAGATTTGCCGGGAAGAGCGCGTGAGGTTGAGTTTCAAAGGGTAGAATAGTCAATTCCATTCAACTATATATAAAAGTTTCTCCTCGTGAGACCCGAAAACCGCGTAAACTAAGAAAAAGACATGCGTCGATCGGCGAGCGCCTCCATAGTTTCCGACCAACTATCAGCGAAAGCTCCGTCGCCATCACCGTCTCCGCCGCGAATCCAAAGCGACACAGACTCGGAGGATGTACAGCTTCTTCTGCCTAGGTACGACCCAAACTCTTACCCGGGCAAGAAGGACAAGACGCGACTCAGATCCGCGGAAAACGCTATCCATTTCATCCCTCTCATTCTCATCATCTGCGCCCTAATACTTTGGTTGGTTTCGAATCCAGGTAAACCATTTCAACCGATTCCGACAATATATATATATATATATATATATCCTCTGTTGTGTCTCTTTGATTTTGGGATGTTTATGTTTTGATAAAGACTTTTGTGTTTCTGTTTGTTGATATGTTTACAGTAATAGCAATGATCAAACAGTGACGATGGTGGAAGAGAATGATTGATAACTTGAGGTGCAAGCCTTCAACGATTTTGCATTTTATTCTTTGTAATTGTTACTGTCTTTCTTTTGAGGTTGTTCATACAAAACATAACGTATGCTTTTAGATAATCAATCTCATTATACAGACAGATCAATGCCTAAGAAACTCAGTTTATGTATTTAGTATAAAGAATGAATCAGGAGACTGTATCGGTAACGTTTGAGATAGATTCGTTGTGTTACAAACACTCAAGTGGTAGTAATACAAAGTTTATATATCATTATTACTCTCAGACCTCCCAAACAAAAAAAAAAGGGGTAATCTCAATATGGTATCAACAACTAAAAAACCTTTTGAGACATATTGAGACTCTTTTCGATCTAAAAATCTAATGTTAGGATGATGAAGCAGCAACATATTTGCCCACATACCCAAAACCAACAACGAAGAAACCCATTGACTGGAACAGAAGGTACAGAAACAGTGTCTGCTTCCCGTAGATGATGTCGTAGCATCCGCAGAACAACAGGTACACTCCAACCAATAGCTCCATCAAATGCACCCTGCAACCAATGATAACAATCCCTTTACTAATCTCAAACTTCGGTTAAGGCTCAATGTGAAATGGTTATAGTTTACCTATCTCTGAAACTGACGTGATGTTCTTCAGGTGCTTGTGCAATCAGCTTCGCCTTGAGACCGTCACCTAACTTCTCTGTCACAACCCATTCTTGTACTCTCCCTGTTTCAAACAACCCCATGACAAGAGCCTTTGTTCTAACCAGTGACATTGCGTTCTCAAACAGAACCCAAAACGCCAAAAGATGGATTGATCTGTCAACCAAAAATGTAAAAAACGTAAGAAAGACATCCAATGACTAGCATGAGCTTTAAGAGAGAGAGAGAGAGAGAGAGAGAGAGAGAGAGAGAGAGAGAGAGAGAGAGAGAGAAACCTTAGTCTACCGAGTGCGATGAGGAGAGTGATCAAAGAAGGGAGATAAAACGCAGCCCATTTCGGAACCGTGACCTCAGGGAACAGAACAGTAGCTGGCAAGATAACACAGTAGAAGCAGAAGGAGAGGACGTGAGCCACGAGCTTGCGCATGAAGAAGAAGCTGTACAACATATACAGCTTCTTCCATAGAGAAACATTCTCGCTTCTTATTATCTGTCCAGCCATTTTCCTGAATAGATTCGCAGGGCCACAAGTCCATCTATGCTGCTGGCTACGGAGAGCGTTGAATGAACAAGGCAACTCACTTTTCACCTAACAGATAAAAGACTCAAAAATTATCAAACAAAAGCACAAGATTCCAAGAAAAGAGAGTGAGGCTTCTATAACCTTGAGATCATCGAGGTATAGTAGTTTCCAGCCTCTGAGTGTGGCTCTTACAGCTAAGTCCATGTCTTCTACTGTTGTCTGGTCATTCCATCCACCTGACTCATTCAGCGCCGAGATTCTCCATACACCAGCCGTTCCTGCAGTAGTTTCACACAATAAGAAAAAAGCTTTATTCAGAAACGTAATGAGATTGAGAATGCCATTACCGTTAAACCCAAAGAAGGCAAACGTTGAGGATCCAACTTGCTGCTCTACCATGAAGTGGTAACTCAGAGACATCTCCTGCAATCTCGTCATCATGCATTGTCCCGCATTCACTGTGAATATTATTAGCAAAAATCTCAGGCATTGGCGTCAAACATGTAGTAGTTATAGGTTTGTGATGAAAAAAAGGAAGGTGTTACCAAACTCCCAACGGCCTTGAACAAGTGCTAACTTTGGATTGTGAATCAGGAAAGGAACGGTGCGGAAGAGGAAGTCAGGCTCAGGCTGAAAATCAGCATCAAAGATAGCAACGTAGTCACACTGCTTCACGTAGCTATGCTTCATCCCTTCTCTCAGCGCACCGGCTTTGTACCCCTTCCTGTTATCCCTTATCTCAAAGGTTATGTTGACACCTTCTTTGGACCATCTCTCACATTCCTTTTTCACCAGTTCCTGTTTCCTTCCATTACATAACCAAAACGTTAACAAACTCAATCTGGGCTTGAGGGCTTGAGATGAGAAGGGAGAAGGTGTCTATAGAGGTGTAAACAAAGGACCTTACTAGCTGGATCTGTGGAGTCATCAAGAACTTGGATTATTATACGATTAGACGGCCACGAGATTTTGCAAGCAGCTGCAATTGATTGCTCACAGACCTACCAAATACAAAAATGAGTTCAAACCTTAGTAAAGAAGGGACCTTACAAGCCTTAGGTTTGTTACCTCTTTTTCATTGTACATAGGAATCTGCACTAGAACCATAGGGAAGATTTCGCCGCCGCACTCAACATCATCCTCCTCCATAGCCACCCATTTGTAAACTTTCTCTGGCTTCCTCTTGAACAGCTTGATATAGGCTACCACAAGTCCCATGTACATCATCTCAACGAAGAGCATCACAGACATGATCAAGCATAGAGCCACTAGGAACTTGAAGACAGGCACAACCACCACAGCCCTGGCTTGCTCCCAACAGAGGCGGATTCGGGTAATGGTATCTTCCCATGTAGACGCTTTAAAGCTTCGAACTTGAGACTTCAATGGGGGAAGTAAAAGACAAAACACCAAGCTTTAATACACTAAAGGACAAAAGATTTGGTCTTTCAACAGATCTAAAGCAATGTAGCAATCAAGAAGGGTAAAGAAATGGGTTCGTACGATTAAGTGAAATTAGCAAGAACCCAGCAGTAAAAACCAATCCTTTCACGAGAAAACGTTGAAGACAAAGTCCAAATTGAATAAAGCATTGAAGTCGTAGATAACAAGCAATATACTACATTTGTCACTAGGGAAGAGAGAGAGAGAGAGAGAGAGGAACCATTGAGAGGAGAAGGGTGTCGTGAGCAAGACGGTGGAAGAATGCGAGAGGAGACATTGACAATTCTGCTCTCTCTCCCTCACAAATCGCCGCTAGCTCCGTGGTCGATGATCTTTCGCCTCTCTCTCTCTGTAGTCTTTGGAGTCAAGTGGGGAATCTTTATCAGCCAAGTGGGCCTATCGCTATTTCTCTGCTGTCAATTAAATTATTGTCTAAATATGGTTAAAATAACTACTTGTCATGCACCACGTTGTTATATCACCCACATAAATGTATTGTATCTAATTATGGTTATAAGCAATTTTAACAAAAAAAATTGGATATCTTCCTATAATAATGCTAAAAACTAAAATAAATACATATATGTTAATATGTACTACATTAAGATATTTTGTTGTCTATAAACTTGTAAAGAAACAGAATAATCATTATTGTAAGTTTTTTTTTTTGGTAAAATAAACATTATTTTTTTTTATACATGGCCTGCTCAAAGTTTGTCGGGGCCCTGGACAAGATTTTTTTAAAGATTTTTAATACAGGTCGGCTCAAAGTCTCGAGGAGCAGCTTGTGACGTCTGATGATACACACGCTTCCTAATCGGTAGTACTCGACGTGCTTATGTGCTTCAGCATTCGTTGGATGGAAGATCTCTTAAATGAGGGCCATGGAGCTACTAGCCAAGTACGTTCCTCATGAATTCGATATATATCATATATGTGTCACAAGCAGGTTGAATTATACCAGTGGCGGAGCCACATGCACTAAGATGGGGGCCACTGAACCCAACAAAATTTTGAAAATTAGTGCAAGTTATTAAACCTTAAGCTTTGTGCCCCCGTTCAAAAATTTATTTTGCCCCCGTATGTCTTTAAGCCCACTTGATAATTTAGAGAACAATATTATATTTAAGCCCACTTGATAGTTTTGTGAATTATAGTTTAAAGCCCACTAATTAAAAAAGCCTAAAATCAAAACTCTGTGTTCTAGTCTTGTCTCCCTCTCATCTTACGAACGTCTTTTGGTTTTCCAGTTCTCAAACTCATCTGTCATACGAAATTCACTTGTATCCAGCAGTTGGTGAGTCATGAATCTCGTCACTTTTGAAGTATTTATTTTTCTTTTTTTAAAAGTTTGATGTAAACTAATAACATGACACTTTTTTGTTAGACAAATCAATGGAAAAATTTCTTAAAAGGCCGTTCATACCAACACCTGAAGACAATTTGGATGATTTGCCATGGGATCCAGCTAAAAGAAAAAAAATTACAGCATACCATTCAAATCAAAGAGATGAGGTAAGACGCAAGTATCTAGCTAGAGGTCCTTGTAAACCGTATGGTCATAATTTTCCAAAAAAGATGATTGGAAAATCATTGAGACGCTTTAGCCCTGCTTGGTTTGATCAGTATGGTAATTGGCTTGAATATAGCGTATCGACAGATAGAGCTTATTGCTTGTGTTGTTACTTGTTTAGAGATGATATACATAAACAAGGCGGGAATGATACGTTTGTGACGGAAGGTTTTTCTAGTTGGAATAAATCTGAAAGATTAGCTTCTCATGTGGGTGGTATGAATAGCTTTCACAATATTGCTGTTAAGATGTGTGATTCTTTGATGAAGCAAAACCATTCCATTGCACAAGCTTTTTATAAGCATGATGATGTTGTGAAGAATGAATATCGTCTTCGGTTGAATGCTTCAGTTGATGCTTCTAGATATTTGTTGCGACAAGGAATACCTTTTCGTGCTCATGATGAATCAGAAGATTCTGGTAATAAAGGAAACTTTTTGGAGCTTATAAGATACACGGCAGACCAGAATGAAGCAGTACGTAAGGTTGTTTTGGAGAATGCTCCAAAAATAACCAAATGACTTCTCCACCGATTCAGAGAGATATTGTTCATTGTTTTGCCGAGGAAGTTGTGAAATCTATTATCGAAGAAGTTGATCATGGCATTTTTGGTCTATTGGTGGATGAATCTGCTGATATTTCTCACAAAGAGCAAATGGCTGTTGTGTTACGTTTTGTCGATAAGAATGGAACAATCAAAGAAAGATTTATTGGTGTGATTCATGTAAAAGAAACTTCTTCTCTGACACTCAAGCTAGCTATTGATGATTTGTTTTCTAAGTATGGATTGAGCTTGAAAAATATAAGGGGTCAAGGTTATGATGGAGCGAGTAATATGAAGGGTGAATTCAATGGTCTCCGGTCTTTGATTTTAAGGGAAAACAGTTCAAGCTATTATGTTCATTGCTTTGCGCATCAACTTCAATTGGTTGTAGTGGCAGTTGCGAAGAAACATTTTGAAGTTGGGGATTTTTTTGATATGATTTCTACATTATTGAATGTAGTTGGAGCTTCTTGCAAACGACAAGATGTGGTTAAAGAAAAATACCGTGAGGAAGTTAAAAAGGGAATTAGCAGTGGTGAAATTAGCACTGGAAAAGGAAAGAATCAAGAGCGTTCTCTTCCAAGGCCATCAAATACTCGCTGGGGTTCTCATCATAAGACATTAGTGCGTTTGGTCGAGTTGTTTTCGATTGTTATTGAGGTGCTTAAGTATATCCAGAATGAAGGCTATGATGACTCCAAGAAACGACAAGCATATGGTCTTCTTAAGTACCTTTGTACGTTTGATTTCGTCTTCTATATGCAATTGATGTTGCTTATTTTGGGATTAACAGAGAATTTATCCATGGCTTTGCAAGAAAAAGATCAAGACATTTTGAATGCTGTTTCATTGGTTGGATCAACTAAACGAGAACTACAAAAGCTTAGAGATGATGGATGGGACTCCCTTATGGTTAGAGTTTCTTCTTTCTGTAAGAAACATGATATTGAAATCATCATGATGGAAGACGAGTTTGTTGGTTCAGGGAGTCGAAGAAAGAAAAGCAACATAACCAATTTACATCATTACAAGATCAGTTGCTTCAATGTTATTTTGGATTTGCAGCTCCAAGAGTTTAATGATCGCTTTACTGAGGTAAACACCCAACTCCTTATTTGTATGGCTTCCTTAAGTCCTACAAATTCGTTCAAGTTGTTTGACAAAGAGAAGCTGATGAAATTGGTTGAGTTTTATCCCGATGATTTTAGTTTTTTTGAGTGTTCTTCTCTTGAGCAGCAACTTGACATATACATTGATAATATAAGAGAGGATGGTCGATTTCATAACTTGGAGAGTCTTGGAGATCTTTCTCGTTTGATGGTGGAAACGCGGAAACATCTTGCACATCCTTTAGTTTACAGACTTTTGAAGTTAGCATTAACTTTACCAGTTGCTACGGCAACTGTCGAGAGATGTTTTTCTGCAATGAAGTTTGTGAAGACAGCGTCGCGCAACCGAATTGGAGATCAATTTTTAAGCGATTGTCTTGTTTGCTTTATTGAGAAGGATTTGTTTGCATCGGTAACAAATGAAACAGTGGTGAAAAAGTTTCAAAACATGGCTGAACGTAGAGTATGTTTGTAATTTTTTTTTAGTAATATTTGTAAGACTATTTCAATTTAAGAAATATTTTGTTTGATATCATATTTTATTTATGCCCCCAATAAAAATATTTCCTGCCTCCGCCACTGAATTATACATAATAAATTGCAACAATATAAATAAGAACTTCCGAGTCATTTAGTGACATATAGGTCGTCATGTACTATCGATATGCTATTCAGTGTCTAATTAACAATACAAACTTTTTCTCAAAAATAAAAAACAATAAAAACTTAATATTTTAATGTTTCCATAACCTGATGAGCACTTTTGGTTTGAAGTCATATTCATTTTGGTTTCCTGGATATGGAAACGGAGATTGAGCAATAAATAACATATTTGGTTCAATGTAATTTGTAACCACGTTCTATTCTAGAGAGACATACCCGCTAGTTATAAGTATAATTATAACTAATATATATATATATATATATATATATATATTCAGATACGTATTAGGTTTTCCATGCGGATCATGTTTGGTATCAGTCTTTTTCGTATATAGCGATGTTTTGAAAATCGGACCGGACATTAACTCGATATTGTAAATGGGTCAATAGTTAGTCCGGTGGAACGGGTTTTAAATTTTAGTTTAATCTTAGATTAAGTATAACTATATATATATATATGTGTATAATCTTAGATTAAAAATAATATGATTTTTATGAAATACTTTTAAAATTTGCAGTTTTTAATATATTTTACTTGAATTTGAAAAAATCGGATTTTAATATTGAGCCTGGTCATCGATTTTAGCGAGTTTCAGCGGTTTTTGACCGAAGTTACCGGTTTAACTCAAATATGATTTTTAGTACAACCCAAAACCGGTTAGTAAACCGAGTCACGGTCTGACCGACCGACCTGGTCCGCTTTTCAAAACACGGATATATAGCAATTTAAAACTTGTTTGGATATATTGGTTGGGTCTATTTGGATTTTGGAATCCGTCTTTCAAATCGGTTCTAGATCGGTTGGTTTTAGGTGTGGATATTATTAACCAATTATGTTAATAACTCAAAATGCTAATAATGCAATAAAATATATTTTGATTTCATACAAATCTTATTACACACTTTAAAATTCTATCGTCTATATGTGCGCATCATTCTAAAATCTGATTAGATATTCTTTAATCGAAATATTTGCATTAGAACATGAAATATATAATAATTTGAATAAATATAATGCTGTCTTTGTAACATTTAAATGTAGATATACAGTTATAAATAAATTTATATCAAATAAATTTGGTTTCTATCAAAAATAGATTCGCGATTTTAAAAAGCAGATCAAAACTAGTAAACTTCTTAAATCATAAGCACTACTAATTTCTTTTTGAAATTAAACTCTTTAAGAGTGGATTTTCAGAGCCGAGATGAAAACCATGTGTGAAGAAAAACTGATTCGTTTTTTTTATATTTGGCTTTAAAGTAACACTACTACTACAACAAAGAAAAGAACAAAGTCCACTTCGTTTTCAAGTTAAGGATCTAAAGTAGATTGTGACTTTCAAATTTCTTTATTTAAGGTGCAAAATTGTTAATAGGCTTATATCTGTAGACCAAGTAACTTCTAAAGCTTGTTAACACAAACATATTAAAAAAAACACTGGAGGGAGTCATGGATTATGATGGTGGATTTCATGAGGTCGAAAAAGATGGTAAACTATTTCTGGTATACCACCACCCAAAATACCGACCTATACCACAAATAAAAAGCCCATCCTCATCTGCTGAAGTAGCCAACCACGATCACCCTCCTCTACCCCTTTTCATATGCCCTCTTGAACGATGGCTAAGAAACTCTTCTAGAGATTCCAGACTTGTCTTGATCAATTCTTCTCCTGAGTCTGTCCTCTCTGGTAAGGTTGGTGATCATCATGTGCTTCCTTTGTTTTGGTGCAACAATAAAAAATTCGGCGACGATTATAGTGAATGCGGTATGTGCTCTAACTCAAACTTTGGCACAGATTATTACTTTTGTGCTTGCTGTTTACGAAAGTACCACAAAGAATGTGTAGAGTCTCCACTTAAAATTAAACACCCGTACTATCCTCATCATTCTTCTCTCGAACTCTATTATTATAAAGAGTTAACTGTTTGTATACGTTGTGGAAGAGACATGGCCGGGGGCTTGATGTATCATTGTAATGTCGATCAAACTTTCATGCATCCAGTATGTGCGATGAAGCCGATACCCATTGTTATAGACCAACAAAAAATACATGATCATCCCCTTACCTTTTTCTCTAGACCAGATTCATTAATCTGCAACGTATGTGGTTTGCTAGAAAAAGATCCCCCCTATGTCTGTCTCAGATGCAACTTTGTAGCTCACGGAGGATGTGTAGAGTGTCCACACACCATCAAGATATCACGTCACCACCATCGTATTTCCCGTGTTTCTTATCTTCGATATGAAAAGTGGCCATGCGGAGTTTGTCGTCAAAGTATCGACGGTAATTATGGTGCATATACATGTAAGGAATGTGATGATTACTATGCTGTTCACTCGAAATGTGCTCTAGGAAAAGATGTGTGGGATGGAGAAGAACTCAAAGGTGTACCCGAAAAAAATGATATGGCAAAAGATGCACCACCCTTCTGCAAAGTATTTGAAGGAGTGGTCCATTATTTTCTTCATGACCATCATCTGCGACTCGAGAAAAACATACTCTATGATGAAAACAAGTTTTGTGAAGCGTGTGTCATGCCTATCATTGAAGATGAATTCTATTCATGTGCGGAGTGTGACTTCATCCTCCATGAAACATGCCTAAAAGCTCGTCGCAGAATACAACATGCGTTACATCCTCATCCACTTACATTAAAGGCTACCAACAATTACGTTTCGAGTTCGTGCTCAGCTTGTTTTCGTTGTTGTGGTGGCTTTGTTTATGAGTGTCCGAAACATGAATGTTATTTCAAGCTCGATGTGAGGTGTGCTTTGATTTCAGAGCCGTTTGATTACCAAGGTCATGAGCATCCCTTGTTCCTATCTTTACACCCAAAAGAATATGTATTATGCGAGGTATGTAAATCTAAATGTAATGATTCTCCGTTAAGTTGCATAAAATGTGCTTTCATTATCTGTATAAAATGTGCCACCTTACCATACAAAGTAAGCTGGTATAAGAAGGACGAACATTTTCTCACACTTTCATGGGGAGAAGAGAGGTGTGAGAAATATTGGTGCGAAGAGTGCGAAGATATAGTCGAGAGATTATTCTATTGGTGCAATGATTGCTGCACCATCCTTCATACTCACTGCTTATTCAGCAAAGAGCCATATCTGAAACCTGGTCAAGTTCTCAAAATAGGAGAGAAGGTGTTTCAAATTCTCGCCAGATGTAATATTTCTCGGCCAGTTTGCTATTACTGTATGAAGCCTTGTCAAGGAAAAAGATTTACAAGAGATAACCTGACTGTATGTTCCTTGAGTTGTGCTTCTAACTATACTTACGATTACGAAGAAGATTGAGTAGAGCTTTGACTCCTATGCTATTGTCTTCTTCTTGTTCTTCTTTATTACTTTGTTTGTTTCATAATTAATAATAACCTTCGGTTTCTTTCTCTTATCGTAGTTGGTGTTGAATCAAATAATTGGTAAAGTATCGTGAAGTTAAATAAACAAGTATTCGGAGTCGGCCTGTTTTGATAGCGTATGGAACCCGGGTTCTCATTATTTTAATTAGATATTAGTTTCTATTTCTAATCTCTAACTCTACAAGAACATATTCTTTTAAGTAATGAGAGAGTCCAAGCTTGATTTTTACAAAATTAGCGAATATTTATTACAGCTTTTGAAATTTATCTAGATGAGACATGAAACCAAGCAGCTGGTCCTTTGCAAACACCAATATATAAATTTTAATGGTTAACAATTATATTAATAATAGGTAATTCTCTCAAATATCTGTTTTTAAGTTTTTGTCACAAAATAGCCTTCAATAAAGAAAATGATCAAAATAGTTCATTTTTATTTTGAAAATTTTAACATTTATTTTGAAACCCTATCCTCTAAAACCCCACCTCTTAACTCTAAACTCTAAGTGTAGATTAATTAATAAATGTATTTTTACTCTTTAATAAAACTTCTTTTGGTTATTTTTCTCATTAAACACTGTTTTTGTGACAAAAACTTAAAAATATCTATCATATGAACTTTCTCATTAATAATTACAACCTAGTGAAGCAAATAAAAACCAAATTCCCATTAAATTAGAAGTACTTCATAGATTATTTTCGAGTTTTCAGGTATCTCATCTCTGGTTATTATGGAGAAACCCTATGCGATAGACGGATGATGGTATACTAGGATATATGCATTTGTCTGTTCACGCAATACACCAAGTAAACAAAATAGTAAATAACTGAGTTAACAATACTGAGTTAATGCGAACATGTGTTCCCTAACTCCAACATTTCAAAAATTGTAAATACAATATGATCCAAACACAAATCAGAGAAAACATAACATTCCAAATTGTTGAAATTTGATTTCAGATCAGAGAGCAAGGCCACCATCACCCCTAAAAGCAAGAACCAAATGAAGAACAGAGCCACCCCTGCATATGTTCCTGTCTTGTACAATCAACATTGTTAGGAGCCTTACGACATCCTTCGAGTACGAGTTTACTAATTTAACCCTATACTGTTGTGTATCATAAGAAAATGTCATGAGATAGCCTCGATTAAAATGTCATCAAAACAAACACCCGAAATGAAAATAAGAACATCTCCCACGCACACATCATCTCTCACTCATTATAGACACACTAACTCCAACGAGTTTTGGCCGCTTAATACTACCATCTTTATATATGTATATAAGAACAAGGCACTTTAACTACTACAACTAACATTAATAGGATAGAGAATCAACAAAAATGGCGAATAGGTTTTCATCCAATTTGCTTCGTAACTTTTAGACTCTCTTCTACATATGCTCGAGTGAGCCACCTTTGAGCCTCTGCATTCGAGCCTGAAGACCTGATAATGCTTTCTCATCCATTGGAAGACCCACTGGGTGCGGCCGGTGTGGAGTCTCTTCTTCCATTTGGCTTGGCGGAATGTTCTGTTGGTTCATTGGTGGTATGTTATCCGTTGATAAGTTCTCGTTTGTTGGCATCATCGCTTTGCTTACTGGCTCTGAAGCCAGTTGCATGGTTCTCATCCTTTCTCTGATTGCATCTAGCGTCCCAGGGTTGATGTTACTTGCTCGGATGTCGTCAGTGTATGAATCAGATCTAGGGTTCATCAGAGGCTTTACGTCTAAGGAAGGAATGTCAGGAGATGGAAGGGTTAAGGAAGAAGGGGGAGGAGTCGATAACGGTAGGCTTGAAGGCGTTCTCCCCGCAGCTGCATTCTTCTCCACCTAAAAAATAACGAATGCAAATCTTAAGACACAAAAACACTCGACCTTTAAACGAAAGATATGAGTTTTGTTACAGACCTGAGCCAAACCGTCTCTGATGTACGTACGAAACGCCTCGCTAGCATTTTGGAGCTGCGAAAAAATATCAACCTACACAGAGCATTGAATTGAGTTTGTAATTGTGCAATAGTCGTGTGTTGATGAAGAAATGAGACGCGGAGACTTTAAGCATATCAATTACCTTTGGATACGCCTTAGTGATGTGGTAGAGGTCGTAAAGACCAATGGTGGAAGTTTGTTTATCACCGATTTTCTTGAATATCGCACCTAGCTCTTGCTTCAGCTGAACATCAGCAGAGTTAGCGGGAGGTGAGGGATTGTTGGCTGTTGAATCTGTCCAATGGGTTTGCCCCACAGGTCCTGTTGCTGTTAACATTCTTGCAGCAGCTAAAGTCTGTAAGATAAAAGAAAGCGTTTATAATAGTTACTATCTGAATTTCTCTGAAACTCAAAATTGAAATGCTATTTTTGCAATGAATTATTTCATTAAGCAAGTTAGGATATATAATATTTTTTTCAAATTCACCATCTCAAGGGGCTGAGTAACAGATCATCGGATGTGCTATGTGAGAAACCATCGCTTACATGTGCAAAGAACTCTGGACAGGAAGCTAAAAAGACTGAGAGTTTACCTCAAGGTTTAGATCGATATAAGCGAGAATGATGGGTTGTGGCCTCATGTCAATAGGGACAAGAGACAAGTGACCCTTTATTGCAGCTCCTCGGAGCTTAACAAGTTCATGTAGAACAGTTTTCACCATCCTCAGAGGTTTATCATCTGCTCCAGCTCTTCTCATTGGAAAATACGGAAAACATTTACACAATAAATAGTAAGATTTTCAAAATTTATAAGAATGCATTTAAGGAGATGTACCTCCTACGTATCTCTTCCATTCCAAGTTCTTGTAGATATACATGAATGCTCTGAAGAAGTCGATCAAGATCCACTTCATATATGGTGCTTTGGAGGAGCTGAACATGGACAAGCAATTATCAGATATACATTACCAAATTATATGATGCATATCTCTCGATCGATTGCTTCGAAGCGCTTAATTTCAAGATCCTAATTCTAGCCCTTTTTCCTTTCTAATTACACTTTGCAAGAAGTATGACGAGAGTTCCTCTTTTGATTTCTCTCTAATTGTAATTTATATTCTAAATAACCTTTCTTTCTATATAACTGTGATCCTAGCAAGTAGGAAAGGCAAATGTTAAAAAATAAACAGCAGGGCTGGTACTTAACAACTATGTAAGTTACGCAAACAAAGATTTTCCTACAAATTTCATGGAAATATTACCTTTGTAAGTTTAATCAGGCATTTAACTACCAAATCAGAGAATTTCTGATTCCGGATAGCATATCCTTCAGCGGTAGCAGGCGAAGGCCATCTAGATGGATCTAGAGGACGTAGCAAGCTGATAAGTACCACAAATGATGACGTCCGATCTGCATTATCCTGAATTTAATAGCAAAAAGAAGAGAACATCAGAGAACTTCATAGTTACATATGAAAAACCTTAGCATTGGGACTTGGGAGGAATATCTAACCAGGATCTTAAGCATCAAAACATTTAGAGCTTTCAAGAGTTGGCTGCCATCCTCCATGCGTGGAACTCTTTCATCCAGAAGCCAGAGTAAGAGCTCCGTTATAAGGCTTGTCAGAGTCCCTTCTTTGACTGCATGCGCAAGCTTTTTATTTTGGAATGTCTGCAGCAATACATTCTTGTGAGTATTGAGCTTTACAAAAAAAACCAGTGGCTAGACAGCTATTAAGAAGAGCGGCATCACTAAGAGAACAAATTCACTCGGTGTTACCTGCATAAGTGTGTTCAGAACATATTTACAAGACCTCGATGAAGCTCCCATTAAGCTGACGTCAAATGTCTTGGCAACCTACCAGACGAAAATATATACAAGTGGTGGTCAACAGAAAAACAAGTAATTCTTCATGGAAAATGGAAGTGTAAGGGAGAGTTTTTACGGCAACCTTATTTGCTAAGCATGAAACAAGCCCATCTGCATCCTTCACGAGTTCATCAATTGCACTTTCGTCTGGATCATTAGAAGCCTGTGCCAACTCATGACACACAACTTTCATCCCTTCAACCGACTGCCACAAAAAAAAACGAAAATGAAAAAAGAAAAAACAAACCAACCCTCTCATAATAACTTCCAATATGCATCAACTAAGTTTCCAAATGACAAATGTAGTCGACAAGTACAGGTCAACTTCTATCAGAACTATATAAAAAAATATCACGTCTACTAGGAAACTCAAATAAGTCACTGATTAGGTAACTGCTATAGTGGTACAATGAAATAATTACAAGTCAGATACCTGCTCCGGCGAGCCAAACATAATGATGTCCAAAGCCTCATTCCAGTCTGTTGGGCCATTAACTCCAGCGATTGCCTGAGGTACTGGGTTCCTCTCAAGAACTTGTTCGGAATAGTTTTGCCTGGGCAGGCAAAATGATTGAGTTGGGAATATTAGTAACATAAACCTACATTATCAAAAGAACTTTCTAATACCAGTTGAAAACATTACCTTGGAAATAAAGGACCAGGGACCATTTGAGGAAGGTCACCACTTTGCTCTGCCACTTCAGGTCTGGAAACAAACCGAAAGTCACAAATAATAGACATACTAAACAATTCTTGCTATCTTTTCTGTTCATGACTACTAAAAAATAAAACACTGAAATACTTTTGTGATTCTAAATGCATCACTAAGACTTTGCATTTATGCGGTTATGTTTATGGCCTCCAGTTTAAGCATATCACTAATAATGAGTACAAATAAGTTGTACCAGAACGCATTAAGGCTGGAAAGACGATGCAAGGCAAGATTACATAAAAAATTTCAACAAATATACGCACCCATTTTCTCTTACGGAACGCCTCAATGCTGCTCGTGCATCTCCAGGTCTCCCTTCTCTTCTTTTCTCCATTTCTTTGATCTGATGCAGAACAAACGATGAAAACAAAACTCACAAATACAAGACTGAAGCAGACAAATAAAATTATATTACGGGCTTACTTTCCACTTAAATCTATCATCAAGCATACTCTTTTGAGCATCTGTAAGCTTCCCAACATATCGCCAGATATCATCACCTACAATAACAAGCCAAGCAATGAGAAACGAGTGCAAAATATTATCTCGAGGGCATGAACAACCAGAAGCAAAAATCTTTCCAGAATCATGATTTTCATTCCAGATTTTTATGAAATACACACGAGCCCACAAAAACAGACTATAAGACTACGTAAGCTGGCCTAAAAAGACATACTATAGGACTATGTTATTGTGCACTAATCACTGTGAGACATGGAATGTTTTGATAAGAATCCATTATAACTTCTCAAGAACTCATAAATTTCATTCCCTACCAAGAATCTTATAACCCGTAGCCATGGTGTTCAAAGCAGCTTTTCTGAGTTCGCCATCTCTTTCTGCTGTCAAGCTTGCAACCATATTCAAGTGTTTCAGTAGTCCATTTATCTGCTTACAACGACATATCAGAATCCAAACAGAAGAGAGATGTCAAATAATTTGTCAAGTCTTGCTAATACCTCAGTTCCACAAGTCTCGAGTAGATATCCAATAATATCTGTACACTCTATCCTTGTACGGTTGTTTTTGGAACGTAAACCTTCCAAAATATAGGGAAATGTCTTTGCTACAGAATATGCCTGGATAATCTGCTTCATCAGCTCACGCATTTTTTCTCTTACTTTTTCAATATTATGCCCCAACTGCACCAATTACAGAGAATTTAATATATAGACATTGAAGCACCATTTTCCTAAAGGGCAGGATTAAAGGAAAGGATTCTAATAAACTGGCCAACACCAATGGAAATTAGTATCAGATGCCTAACCTTCTCCGCCAAACAAGGCAAAAATATAGCAGCTTCTGCTTCTGTCAAGCAGTACTCCTCATCCTTCAATGTGTTGAAAAGTTCTGGAAGAACCTCAAGAACCTATTCTTACCCAGAGCAAATGAAGTTTCGTTAATATTGCATTAAAATAGTGTCAAATGCGAGCTATAATAACAAAAGAAACAATTACAAATTACCTTTAGTAGACAAGTTGTGTTGGATTTACATAATTGCAACACAAACCACCTTAAAAGAATATCTAGTACTTCTATAATTTCCTTCGAAAGAGACGGAAGCGCCTGCAGGGAAGAGGACGAATAAATAAAACTCTTGATTAAAAATAACTTAAGACAATCTAGCAGATGAATAAGATTTGAAGATATCAGCATCAAGCTACCTTCTGTAGGATATCCAGCCCATCTACTTGTTTCTTAAAGTCTGGACTCAACAACCGTTTTTGCAAGTCTTCTCTAAAAAATTTCATCATATCATTCTGCACAAACCACCAACACTAGTTACAATACGATCGTAAGGCAGAAGTCAATTAAATCCTCCAGAAAACAAACCTCAAGATCCTGAATCTGTTCGGCCCGCAGCTCCTCAAATTTAATTCTACGAACCACCAGTCTCTCCCTGTCGTCCTGTAGATAAAACATGGAAAATGATTATTTTATCACCCTATGGGCAATATCTTAAACTGTTGGAGAACTCATTCTACCTTATTGGAGTCCTTAGTATTTAGTAAAGACTGTGACTGGATAGCTATATCATGGGCAGATGTAATTTGATCTGGTCTTGAGCCCTTTGTTGGTAAGGCTCTCTTCAGAAACAAAAAAACTAGTCAGACATTACAAATTGAATACAGAAAAATATGTTAAGAGCCAGAAGAAACTCACAGATCTGTTTCCTTGCTTTAAGGTACCATTCGAAGTCGATTTAGAAACCTTGGAAACACCTTTCGACAATGACCCCGCCATAGCTTTTGATGATTCAAATGGTTCTGAAAACAACATCGTTAGCATGAAACGGGAACGGAAGGAGAAAACATGTTGATTTGAGAACAGGTAATGAAAAAGTACCTTGGACATATCCTGGTCGTACTTTTTCCAGCACAAGCGCTAATGCTGGGCCTTGGATATCTTTGATATTTTTTTCAATCTGAAAAAAATGCACATATAATCACAGATGGGGTTTCAATTTTTAGCTATGAACAGAACACGTTAAAACCCAGGGATACCTACCGTTTCTTGTCCACTGACTCTTAAGATCTCAGAAATGCATCCTTCAGCTGCTTTTCGTACATCTGCTGATTTGTCCTGGAAAGATTCACAGAAGAATAGCAGATAAGAATCATTACAAAAGACGTAATCACTGGTTAAAGCTGATGAGGCGCTATGACAAGTTTGGATGACTCACCGTCATTGCGGTGCTTGCAGGTTTCAGTAAATGTATAGCATCCACAAAGTCACTTAATCCGGCAAGTTGTTTTGTCAACCAATCAAAAATATCTTTACGTCCTTCTGCTCCCATTTTCCCATCTGTTAGTGCTATTATAATGTAAGGAATCTGCATTAACAGAATAAAAAAGATTGTGAGTTGAGGAAATTATATTTACAAGCAGAATTATACATGCCTAAAGAAATACTATCACCAACCATTTTGTCGAGATGTACAGCACCAAGCCACATATCAAGAGCAGCCAAGGTGCATTCTCTCATGTGCTTCTTGTTATCACCGAGACATTTCAGAACATCTGATAGAATTCCCTGAAATAGATCACTCAGCAATTTAGTAAAACTGGCAGGCAGTGATATATTACAGGGTAACAGATGTTTTCAAAGCTTGACATATCACAACCTTGCTCGCCTTCTCGACAGTTGGTCCCATAGCTGATGCAACACCTCCAATGGTAGTCAAAGTTTGCATAACAAGATTTTTATTACTATCCAACAATCGTCCTCGTAGACCACCAAATAATTCTCCTGTCGAGCGTGAAATAAAAATGGTATAGTGTAAGAATTTATGAACCTTTGGAGTGAAAAATATAAAATAACGGAGATAATGGGGAAAAAAATCTTTATTTCATACCAGTTCCAGTTGGCTGGATACGTTTATTAGCCTCCTCCAGAATTTTATTGACAGCTTCGATTGACTCCAAACGCATCTAGAAAAGTTTAAAATACTCATTTTCAGCTCTAACGTCGAAAGGAAATCGTTAGTTAATTTACAAAAAAAAGATCTAGAATTCGTAGCGCACCTTCCAATCAGGACTCTCAAAGCCCTTAAGAAGATTAGGGGTAATCTTGCTACTGATATCTTCTCTAGGTAAACTATCCAGCCCTCCAGCAGAGTTTGATGTTGAAACTGATGTCTTAACAACTCTTTTTGGAGCCACAGTCCCCTGATGAACAGAATATAAGACCAGCAAGATAAACAAGAATTCTAACAATCAAGGCAATCCACAAAAATATACCTCAAAAGGGTTTTTCTCATACTCGGTGTCAAGTGCACTTAGTAGTGCAGGTTTGACATCATTAAGAAACCCCTTGATGTCTGCAAACAGAAATAAGACAGTTTAATTCTGTCTAAAGAGATGTTCTTCTAAAAGACATAACACAAAGAAGACGCAACTTAAAGGAATTCTTAGCTACCTGGACCAACAAACTTGTGTAAAACACCCAAAAGTTTGATTGTAGCATTTCTGGTAGCAGCTGCACTAGATTGCAGTCCAACATCTTTACAAAAATCTATTACGTCCTGTCAAATGGACAGAAAAATCTTATTAGACATGAATGAATATAACCTAGATACTGCAGTTTAATTAACAAAGGTGCAACTTTTTCAAACCTTAAGTTTCAAAAGTGAGACGCCAAAGTCATCAACTGCAGAAACCATCCATAACAAGCCTTCACTAAGAACCTTGGGGTTCTTGTGCTCTTTCATGATTTTGTAAAGCTACAAGCAAAAGTCCTGAATTATCATTCTGTTCTAATTAAACTGGAAGTCAAAGAGCATTGACAATAGCAGCACCAACCCTCTCGAAAACAAATCCAGGACCAACTGCTTCGCAGAAAGCAGTAAGACACTTCATAGCAGAGGCTCGTGTCTTTATATCTGCAACTCGTTCACTAGTGCCTGCAAATTAGTAGAGAAAACTCAGGCAAATGAGCTACGAACTAATAGTTAAAAAACTGAACTGACGTCAGAGTACTGACGTCAGAGTACAGCATTCATCAAATGGAAGTACCCGTAATGCAAAGCACAACACATTTCTTAGGAAACTTAGCCGCGGTTGAAGATATGTAAGTGATAATTTCAATGACCTGTTGCTGAACCTGCATTTCCAAGTAATATGCTTAAGTGTACTTAGAATTATTTTAGGTAATAATTCTTAAAAAAAATTGGATGGAGTAAAACGCATACCTGCACGTTTTTCTCATTCCAACCAGGAACTGCACAAAGCAACCGAACCAAGATTTCCACCGACTTGTCTAGTTCTTGAAGTCCCACTATTTCTTCTTTCAAAGACAAAGTTGCTGCACGGCAATATTAAGAAAAAAAATCACTAAACTGTAAAACAGGTGTTTTATAGAAAAAAAACGAGATTTGCTAAAAAGAGCTTCTGTGTGACGTGCTAATGCAGCATTAAAATCAAAATCAGGAACCTGGCAAAACAGATTTATCCTACATGTAGTAGAAAATAAGTAAGAACCATTTAAATGAGATCAGCCACTCCACCAAAACGAAACTCCAAAATAAAAAAATATAGAAACCCCTCTGAGAATAAAAGAGTCCACTAGGCCTTCAACAAACCTTCAAGTCTTTCTTTCCATACAGTGCTCTTTAACTGAGAAATAGTTTCTGGTTTCACAAGAGAACCTAATCTGTTTTCAATCTCTTCAAGACCCATCTCAGCAGGCTATAAATTGAAAAGAAGAATGGATGTTAACACGATAAAAGTATGATAGAAAGACAGAGTCACAGACATAACAGACTGTGAACAAGAATTTTGACGTAGAATTATACTACTATGTACCTCGACATCTTCAGGTGGTTCAACAGATTTTGAACTTTCATTCCGTACAGCACCATCTTTTTTGCTTCCGCCTGTTTTGCCAGGCGCAGCCTTCTTGCTCACAGGCTATAAAAAATTTAGCATTTTAGGAGACCAGATGTAACTAGAAAACTAGATAAAACAAAACTCTCATCAGCCCCCTTTTCATTACGTTGTGGACTAGGGATTAACTTAGAAGTCATGGTGGGACTGAGGCAAATTGAAAGTTGCAATGGTAACAGAAAAGAAATTAAGAAGAAACTCACAGCAGGTCTTTTCCCGCTCAACATGCTTGCTGCTGATTTTCTTACAAAGGACGCTTCTGAATTCTGCATAAAGTTTTGAAGTGGCATAACTATTATGTGGAGAGTCGATATAACTACTTAAGAAAATAACTACCACTAAAACGGGTACAAGGCATCTAAAATTATGTCAAAAATCCCATTTCCACTTCCGAGATGGCATACCCTTCTCCCGTCAAAAGGATAACGTAAAATAAATCACCGAAGTATAAAATAGAATTAAGCTTCCTTTCACCAATTTTATTACACTTTTTCCTTCTTTTTTCACTCTTCATAATTTCATCATTAATTACTTACCATTATAATATATCCACAGCTTTTTCATTCCTTTTTTACACATCCTAACAATTATTAATTTTGTGACAAACAAAAGAAAGGATTAATTTATTTGTAGCCATAGTCATAATAACTATGTGACAAGTAAACAAAAATTGATCAAACCAGTGAGTTCTTCGAACTTATTTTGCTGGAGGCTGTTTTCTATTTGTTTACATTAATATTTTTAAATTGTTATAAATGCAAATCAAATTAATATATAAATAATTATTTAATTTAAATGTAAAGTATACATGTGAATAGTTATTTTTAATACAATATAATATGTATATGTGTTGTTTCACACATATATTCATTTATCTAATAATCAAATAAAAATCAATAAGAAATATATAATAAAATTGTTGTTTATAACAATAAATTAAATAACAGCATGTAACTTATTCAATTTTTATGTTTAAAATGTCATATAAAACCCTTTAAATATATGGTAAATATTAAAAATATTAACCACTTAACACTTAAAATAATATTAATGTATATAAAAGTTAAATAATGCGGGTAAAGTTCTAGTAATATTTAAATAGCTCAATGAAAAACGACAATGGAGATCTGACTAGAAACTTACCCCTGTGGTCGTGCTTCCAACTGAAGACTGAACTGTCACTTTTATATGAAAACGACATCCAATTAGAATGCGATAAAAACACATACAAATCTTGATGTTCAGCTTAACGGCTGTGTGGAATAAATGTTCACAAACCTGAGCTTGTACCAGCTAATTCCCCACCAGAGCTTGCAATCATTTCTGAAAGTTTCTTTCTTCTAACATCATCAAGTTTTTCCAACGACTTTTCAAGAGGTCTCATACCTACAGACTGACATAACCAAAATATAACAAACATATAAGGAGTAGGAAAACGTGTGTACAAGACTCATTTATCCATATATTCTAAAATGTGTACAGCATTAAGGTACCACAGAAGACAGAGAGAATTGGTTGCTGTTCAGTACAAAAATAAAATGAATACCTTCGCTATTGCAGCCAAAGCCGAAAATGCTGCATCCCTCACATCAGGAGTTCCATCATTGAGACACTACATCATTCAAAAAACTTATAGGTTCGAACAATTTTTCAATGTAGAAGTGATAACAGCGATCATAGCTCAGCTCCGCTAACGCCTAAATTGTACTGCAACCTTTCACACGTTATTTGTCCTTTTAACAATAGGCTTTTTCATATAGATAAGCTTCCATGACTGAGAAACTTCCATGCATATATGTTCACTCAAAGTGAGTTTAGGAGCCATTAGGCACAAAAATACTGACCTCCATACATAAAGGGACATATTCTTTGTGCGCCTTTAGAATAAGAGCCTTGTTACTTGTTTCAAGGCAGAATGTCAACCAGTTTAATGTTAAAGAACGCACAAGTGGTACTTTGTTTTTCACTGCCGTCTTTACATCTGCAAAAGAGAGCAAAGTTAATTTGGAAACAGATGAAAGATAGAGATGTTTAAATTAATCGGTCGCCACACGTCTGGATAATGATAAAAATATCTGATCAAGATAATAATAATAAGCAAATCAATAGAATTCCACACAACAATCCAAGATAAAAATTACTCTTGCCTTCTATAATGTCAACAAGATTCAAACACCCAGCTTTGTACATTGCTTGTAACGTTTGTGTAAGCGCCTCTGCGACGGTTGGCTTTTTCTCTTTCAATTTTTCCTGTTAAAGGAACAAAGAGTAATTACGTTTTGAATCAATTGCTGAACGATAACCCAGTCATGACAAAAGGAATATTTATAATCGAGAGACTTGATGTATCTTCCGGTAACAACAATTTTGGATAAATTATTCTAAAGACTCACAAGTAAAACAGGTAGCATGAACCGTGAACTAGCGGAGAAATGTGTTCTTAAACCACGTGCAAGATTTCCAATGGCTTGAATAGCTTCCACTGCAACGGCTAAGTTCACATCCGTGATAAGCTGCGATTGGAATGATTTACAAAAACTATCAAATCGCAGGTTTATAGGCAAGCAGTAATAATTCTTGAACTAAGGCAGCATCTACACATTAAAACCGAAATATTTTCCCTATTTGAGGGTTTAAATATAACGCATGAACTTCAAACTACAGGTTAATCAATAAGCACATATGTTTACGGCATGCATCAGCACCAGTTAGATATTACTATCATACTACTGCAAGGGAGCTAAAACATACAAAGGAATATAACATATAAATAATAATCAATGCAGCCTGGACTTCTTATCGTGGAAAGTTAACTACCTTCTTTAAGGTCCGACAAATTTCTGAAAAATCACCAGGAGCTATCTTTTTTGTCGAAGCAAGCTTTGTTAGCTCTGCAACAGCCTCCTTACGTTCTGACCACTTCGTAGCTTTCTAAAAGAGACCCAAAAATGGTTAGTGCAACGTGTGCCATGCAATCAACATGGGAAGGAAGTAGTATCTTATATAAAGTTCTTTCAATAGAGAACAACCGCAAGAAATAAAGCATAAGAATCCACAACTCACCACTCCGTCCCAGAACCCAGACTTTTCCAAAGGAGTCAAAATATCCACAGGATCCATAAGATCATACTCATCTATTTCCTGAGGCGCTGATAGTAATTTGATAAAGAAGAATCGAAGTAAGCAGCTTTCTCAACATTACTTAATGAGGAAAAAATTTATTGAAGTACAAGCTACGTACCATCAGCAACAGGTTCTTCACTGGGCCTATCACCCACCACATCAGAACTAGCTTCTGCCTCTGGCTCTTTGTCTTGCTCAGACCTTGAAAGCCAAATACATAAATAATCTAAGTGCAGCTTTTCAAAATCATGCTAGTAGTGTTTTTAACTTTTGAAATACGCATGCATATAAATTCAATTATTCAGAAACTTGACATAGTAAAAAGAAAATATTCACAATTCATAAACTGCATAAAGGTGAAACTAAATCTGGTATGTGGCAGTTAGGCCAAGATCAATAGAAACAATTCTTATAGTTTGTGATAGTTACCTTATCTTTCGAGCAGGCTTGGCACCCACTGAAACATTGGCAAGCTCAGCCTCCAGCTCTTTTTTCTTACATAATTACAATAAAATCGAATATTAGCGTCTGCGAAAGAGCACAAGAGAAATAAAGGAACTAATTCGACAGACAATTTCAAGTGAAATTTTAAATCACGAAAATTCAGCCAAGGTAGTGGTTCTGATCAGCAATCTATATACTAGAAAGTCATGGCTAAGCTGCAAACGTATGGATCAACATAAATCTTACCATTGTATCTCTCATTTTCTCAAATAAAATAGATTTTACAGGGTCTTTTCCAATCCAACGGCATAGCTCCAGAGTCACCCCTTTGGCAGATGCACGGACGTTCTGATCTTGATGGTCGAAAAGTTCCGGAAGCATCTTTAGAATCCTTTTGGGTGGAATAATCTTTGATCCAAAATCACTAAGACAAAAAAAAACTAGTGTCGTTATTTCAGATAAGATATTTAAAGAACCAATGGAGAAAACTAACTAAGACTTCAGAACAGACCTGAGAGCTTGAAACATAACATCTACTGCAGGTACCACAGCCTTTGCAACTTTATTCTTTATAGCTTTCTCCAATGTATCCTACAATCATGACAAATCTGTTAAATTGTACATGGACTATGTTTCTTGACAGTTGTAAAAAAATCAAAATGACTGAAACGATGCATATTAGGTGGAGTTATCTCCTTAAACCGGGGTCTTAATACTCGAGCAGTAACTTTAAAATCGCTAAGGAAATGATATAGAACAAAACACTAGCGTAGACATCTTCAAAACAGCAGCGAAGAAGGTATCCATATTTCTTCTCACACTAGACACCTATCATGACACAGAACTGGGCAACAGAGCCACATGCTACATTCTAAATCACTCCGTATATGGCTACACTTCATTTCTATGTCATACATAGACCTTACAGAGTTGCAAGAACGTAGAATAAAGGGGCATACCAGAAACGCATCAACAGCTTCTAATTCTACCCAAAGCAAGAAAGCCTCCTGCGCCTTCTGCACAGTCTTGGGCCTACCCGTGAGACACTTGGCCGCAATGGCATCGCAAACTTCCTTTCCATACCTTCAAAAACCACAAACAAGCTAAATTCACATGCAAACACAACCTCCCGCTCCACAAGAGCATCAAAACTCATCACCACCGTACCTGCTAGCGTCCGAGTCAGCTGCCTTCAAAAACGCAATCAATGCATCGAGCGCCTTCTCTTGCACCGGCGCATTGGAATCCGCCACCGTCTTTCTAAACAAGTGACCTGCACAACACAGAACAACGATAAGTCCAAAATTCAAAAGCAGATCCGCAGCGAGATCGAATCAGATCTGAGCCAGCCGCGAAAATTGAAAAACTCACCGAATTCGCGGAGGCGAGGGTCCTTAGGATCGGTGATGGAATCGCAGACGGAAGCTAGGTCGACGTTGGCCTCGTTCCTAACTTTCCAGTTCTTGTGAGCGAGGCGATCCTCCCATGGGAGCTTCTTCGCGTCCTTCAACAGCTTCTCTTCCTCCGACATTTTTCACGAATCAATCAATCTCTCCGATGGTATCGATCTATTTATTATACGAGCCTTCTTCGTATCGTCTCCTTCAGCTTTTTCTCTCTCTCTCTCTTTTCAAATTTTTTTTAAGGCCGGCAAGAGAGAGAAAGGACAAACGAGGAGAGAGAGAAAAGAATGGAGCCTAATCAGCGAGAGAGAGAGAGTGGAGGAATTTTGGTTTCTACGTTTAAATCGGTGGTGTGATTATTTTCTGTAACACTTCACGCGCATTGCTGCTAGATGTGATTCGACGCGCGATTATTTGAAATCGTCTTACTCTTAACGAGCGTTTTGTTTCTCCGTGGAAAGATCGACATTTTCAAACTATACTAGGTTAAACCTTGGATTGTCAATCGGGCTTGGCCCAGCCTAGAGCTGTCAAATGGTCGGGCCGTCCATGGGCTTGACCAGTCCAAACTGTGATGGGCGGTTCATGGGCTTGACCAAATAACAAATGGTCCAATTGGGCGTAAAACCGTTTTCACCCGTGGACAATTTGGTCCTGCCCGAATGGGCTCTGGGCGGCCCAAACCATTAAAAAAATTAGGGTTTTTTAATTTGGGGAAAAATAATTTTCGCGATTCTGGTGATTCTCGCGGTTCTGGCGATTCTCCACTTCTCCTCCATAAACGATATGTGTTTGTAGCTCGATCTATGCTTGTGGGTTCATCAATCATCACCTCCACATGTAATTTCTTGCGATTCTCCAGTTCTCTCTCTTGTCTCGGCCCTTCCTCTCTCTCTCTCTCGACTCTCGTCTCGGCTCTGTCGTCTCTCTCCTTCTCTTCTTCGCATTAACCGTAAGTTTCGAGATTATCATATTGTGTTTTGATTATCATACTGTGTTTTGATTATCATACTGTGTTTTCTCCTCCAGAGCTTTTTTGTCTCTCTCCTTCACCTTCTCGTCAATCGCTTGCTTGAGTATTCTTCTTCGCATCCGTAAGTATCGAATCGCTTGCTTGATCACTGATCATTGATAGTTTTATCGAAACCCTTTAAACCAAAACATTTTCTTATTGAAGGTTTTGGATTGAAACTGAAGGCCTCATCTGCTCAGTGCTCATAAGAAGGGTTCATTGAGGGTTAGATTCTTAAACTTTTTAGCATGTTTCTCTGAGATTTGGATTATTCTTAAGCTTCTTGTCTGGTTTAGATACTTTGGATTAAGCTTACGCTCGTTGGTATTTCCCTGAGACTTACATGTTACAGCCATGTTAATAATAGCTCATGTTCTTTGCTTTAAATGAACGTAACACGTCTGTTCTATGTGTATCTGTTGTGTTATTACATGTGTATGTGGACTGATTAAGCATTTGTCTAATTGTTACAGGA